>NC_142795.1:19174646-19244559 GCF_049724085.1 Artemia sp. Qi Xiang Cuo
TGTTGGAGGGCGAAGGGACTGGTGACGTTAATTTCTTGTACAGGAGCTGTGACTTGTGCAGTCGGGGCAGCTTCTGAGGCCCTTGAAAAAGCTTGCGTAGGTGGGGTTTCGGCATTGAAGCTCGTCACCCACTCTGTTTTGAGTGTTGGGCCAGATAGCAGTGGGGCTCAATGAAGAGGGGCTTGCGCAGGTGGCTGCACTTGGATAGGTATTGTGGACCTGGGTGGTTTTGGCCAGCAATCATATTGAATGACAGGGGGCGCATTATTGGCCCTCGCTTTTTTGGTAGGAGGGGGCACGCATTCTTCGCTATTTGCGCCAGCCATAGGTGTCATCAAAGCAGTGTCCGCAAATTCTTCATAATTTGACTTAAAGAAGAGAAGAAAAATCAAATCAAAATAATTTGCCCCTTTTTAATGAAAGAAAGTTATTAAACATTATTTTGTTTATTTTATCACTAAGAAAGCACAAAACCCATATTCACTCCCCCCTAAATTTAGGAAAATTAAGTCTACCCTCTCATAAAGTTAATCATGTGTTTTATTCAATATAAAGCGAAGCAATTATATTTTCTATTTCCAATAAAAGTGCTAGCCCCCAACAAAAATCCTGGATTCACACACTGGAATATAAAAGAAACTTTATTGAAAGCTTGAAAAAATTATAAATTTACACATTAGTTTTCATGTCAATGTGAGTACATGTCTATACACAGAATCCCCCTTACTTTTACATACAATGAAGCTGTTAGAAGCGATGTATTGCCCCCTTTCACATAATGCCCTAAATATATTGTTAAACTTAATCTGTTTCTCTTCTCCAAATAGCGCATTGCGTCTGCGCCAAATTATTACAATTGCCTCAAAGTGTTTTAATTTGACAGAAGAATAGTCCCTTTGCCTGCCGCGTTTGTAAACCGGAAAAAGGGTGACTGCTAATTTAGGCCTCGCGCTATGTCAAAACAGAACGGCATTTTCATTAAAAATTGACAAAAGGTAAGTGATCGCTTTTAGCTGGAAATATAGAATGAAGGAATTTATTGAAATGCTATTTCTTTTTGCTAGAATATGATTGTAAAACAATGGTGGTGGGATTTAGCTGGAAATATAGAGGGAAGGAGAATTATTTCTTTTTGAGAGAATTTGGGATTGTAAAACAATGGTGGGGGGGTATTTAGGTGGAAATATAGAGGGAAGTATAAGTATTTATTTTTGCTATAAAATGATTGTAAAACAATGGTGGGGGGGGGGATTTAGGGGGAAATATAGAGGGAAGGAATTTATCGAAATGCTATTTCTTTTTGCGAGAATTTGGGATTGTAAAACAATGGTGGAGGGAGGGGGGATTTAGCTGGACATATAGAGGGACGGATGTTCATGGAAATGCTATTTCTTTATGCGAGAATTTGGTTGTAAAACAATGGTAGAGGGAGGGGGGAGTTAGCTAGAATCTATAGAGGTAAGGATGTCCATGGAAAATTCGTTTGAAAATAAAAAATGTACTTACATGGTAAATTGAAGTTGCCAAGGCTTCAAGTTCATCAAATTTATCCATTGTTGTTTACACAGCGTCAAAATACTTTCTGATAATTGAATCAAATTGCATGTCCGTTATATAAGAAATCTCAAGGGTGAATTGTTATGTAACGGGGAAATCATATGTAACAAGCCCTCTGATTGGCTGAGAAGGAGGATGTATCCGACTCTCTGATTGGCTGAGAAGGAAACATGTGATCTAACTGTTTCCTATTCCAGGACACCTTGACATTCACCCCTAGCATGCACTTGTCCAAAAACAACAATAATAAATAAATCCCTCAGACCTAAAGATTAAAGAAGACTTATTGTTTCTTAAGTCCCCATGCTCGTGAATCAATAATTCCCCCATCGATTATGTAAATCAATTTCTCAGGTTAAGCTAGCCAAACAACAATGAAGCCATGTGCGTTTCTTAATTTCCCCTTCGTGAATCAATAATTTCCCCTAGCGTCGGAATATAATTTTAGGATTCCGTAGCTATTCTAATCAAACTAGTTTTGAAGATCTAACAAGTATGGCTTTGAGGCCTTAAGTATGGCTCCTTAATTTTTTCCATCATTGTTACTATGATCCTTCATTTAAGATATTTACTGGGGTAGAACTACCAATCAGGCCTAATGGAAAGGCTTAAACCTAAAACTCATGTGAAAAAGAGACCTACAACTCTAGAAACAAGGCAGTGTTTGAGTATTTCTTATGTAAGTTGTAAAATAGATTATATTAGTTTTATACCTACATAAATTATGTAAGTTTTAAACTAGTAACATACCAAGATTTAGGGTAGTTCTACCGAACTGCCAAACCAAGTAGAACCAAGAACCAAGTTCTACAAGGGTTTTATATCTATCGATTTACCGTGAGATCTTATCTTTTTTTCAACCTCACGATTGAAAATCAGGTATCTACCAAAAATCATCAAAACTCCTATTATTGTCAATTCTAAGGAATTTTCTTCAATGGAATCATCAGAATATCACTTTATTTTTATTTTTGTCTTTTAAAAATCACTCAGACATATAGCTCAAATTGTAGACCGTTAACTACATTAAATGAGTAAAATCACTAGTTTGCCAAATTAAAATAAGCAACGATCAAGGCTGTATCCAGGGGAGCTAGAAGGTTTTCTGACCGACTTCTGACCCCCTCAAATTTCTGACCGAATCGTAAAAACGTAGAAAAAAAACATAAAAAAATGTTGATTTTTTTTCATTTTCTTTGCCCAAACCCCCCCCCCCCCAAAAAAAAATGCCCCCTCCCTCCCCCGAAAAATAAAACCTGGATACAACCCTTGGAACGAACTTAAAACTTAAAACAAAAAGAGACTGTCTTGTGAAAGTGGAGCCGCCAATACCCCCTACTCTTTTACCCCCTACACTACCCTTACACTTTTTCTCTCTTTTACGTTGGCTTAACTGGACGATTATCTTTAGTATAAAAGTTATACACAATTTGTACCAGCATATTAATTTTTTTTTTTTTTTTACTTTGTGTTTGCTTTCAGGTTTCAAAACATTTAACCGAATGATTTATTGAATAATATTTTGCTGCCTGTTAAGCAGTAGATCTTTTTCCAATCAAGTAAACAGCATTCTTCATTTGTGCTGAACAAGGGATACCTAACCCATTATTATGTTACAGGAACAAAGCAGGCACAAGTTTCAATTTGATCTCAGACTAAAACCTAAAGGGGTTAAGAGGTGTGACAGTTCGATGGCCTCATCGTCAAAATATTTCCTAATAAAAACAAATAGAAAAATTTCGAGATACAAAATAAGGAGCCTTGTCCTACAAGCCCAGAACTGGCACAATCTACTTTCACAAGTTATTTTAATGTGTGATTTCAGCTGTGTTTCTTATCTAATTTTCTTCCTTTGTGACTAAACCACAGATATGGTACCAACTGTGTATCTTTTCCTGTATCCTAACTTTGAATGAATGTATAATATTGCAACTCTTGAGCGGAATTTTTTTTTAAATTAACAAGATATTCCTAATATTAGCCAATAATAGAAATTCTAATGAAAACGAATTGACAATAATGAAAAAAATAAAAACAAAAACATTTCAAAGAAAAGTAAAGAGCCATATTGCAACCTAAGATAGTAAAAAATAAGGTCTTGTGATACTTGAAACTTAAAATAAACCAAAATTGCTATCAATATATAACTAAAAAACAAACCAAAGATAAATTAAAATGGATTGTCACAGAAATAATAGTTCGGATAGGGATAAATCCTTCTATTAGACTGTGAAAAAAAAAATATACTGGATATTTTGAACACATTTACAGTCATTGTCATCAGCAGTATTTCTGCTGATGGCGATCACTCTACATGTAATCAAAATATCCAATATATGTTTTGATTATTTTTCTACTGTCTAATAAAAGGATTTATCCCTTTTCGAACTGTTATTTATCGTAATAGAAAAGCAGTGTGGTTTCTCATCAGATTATCACATCCTACATAAAGACAATAAATAATACTCTAGACAAATACTTAAAGCAAACAGAAATTAAAATGACTCATTAAATTAAAATTAAAACAAACAGAAATTAATACATGCATGAGTGGGCCTCCCGGCCCTAAACCTCCACAAACAAAGTTTATTTTGCTTAATGATTTTTATTTGTCGTAACATCAGAAACAGCAACACAACAAAGAAACAATATCACAAGGCTAACCAAGGTTCACAAGTACGATTGGTGATAGCTTCTTCCCTCTAAAATCCTTCCCTCTAAAAGTCGTCAATGCAATTTGTGCTATACTAGAAACAACAACACAACACAGAAACAATATCACAAGGCTAACCAAGGTTCACAAGTACGATGGGTGATAGCTTCTTCCCTCTAAAATCCTTCCCTCTAAAAGTCGTCAATGCAATTTGTGTTATACTAGAAACAATATGTCTTCTGAAGAGTTGGATTCTTGTTTGTCAAAACATTGATGCCCGCGCCACATCGTAGTCACATCTGTCCATAAAGAAAGCCAAATATCATGAATGACAAGGCAATTTTCTTGATTTTAGCGTCACACTTGTATTTAAAATGCAAAAAATTAAAATTGCAAGAAAATAGTTTCAAGAGTTTGTACCAACAGTAATTTGTGTCCAACTGTTCTCCGCTAATACTAAGTCTTTTTAACTTTTGTCAGATTCCTCTCTCAGATAGAAAAACCGCTGTTTCCATCTTTTCTAGTTTTAAAAAGTATGCCTAAAACCTGGACTCTGATTGGTCAGTCAAGAAATTTATGTTTGAATGTTGAGCAATGTTCAACTATAGAAGTTACGAACGGTGAACGTAATTGGCGCTGTAGTCGTGCGTAATTTTGATTTTATCGACAAGTGTGACTGTAATCTGGCACGGGCATGACAGAAACAGAAGAAAGAAAATCCCCGTAGTTTTCAGGGTAACTGGAAAGGGTTAATGAAAGTAGAGTCATTGTTTAATTTATATTAATATAATTTCTTAAAGTGTAAGCAGTCCTTGATTAGTTTTAATGTTATAAACATGAATGTATAAATGCTTAAAACACAATTTTTTCAACAAAGTGCAAGTGAGGCTCTAGTCTTTAAAAGATTCAGATGGCGTTAGTCTGCCTCTATTTGTGGTTATTTCTGTTCGCTTTAACTTTGCATTTTAGGATTCATTTATTCATCTATAGCAGTATCCCATTGATAGTAATATCTGTGCGTTCTAAGTTTGAATTATTTTATCAATTCATTCCCGCTCACCTTAGGTCTTAATATTACTTTGTCCTTTTCTTTGGAAAACTTCTTTTATGGAAATATTATTTTTTATTTGATATTCATAAAAAGTAACTTTGAAAATCTAGCCCAGCAAAAGCTTAATTTTCTAATTAACCACCCTGGGGTAACTTAGCTACATTTCTACAGCATTTTGCATTTTGGGTGAAAGAAATCGGCCGTCATAAGTCCCGAAGTTAGATTTGCGACTATGTTCAAATTTTTAAACATAGTGGTATAACACAAAAATCGTGTCTAAAAAATGATTTGGCAAGATAGATGGCCTTTTTCAAAATTAAATACAAAAAAACACGTTTTTTCAACTGAAAGTAAGAAGTAACCTTAAAACTTAGAACGAACAGAAATTATTACGTACATGAGGGGGGTTGCTCCCTCCTCAACACCTCAGTCTTCACGCTAAAGTTTTTCGGCGCTTTAAAAAAGATACTTATTGTTCAATTTAAACGACCATTGGGTTTCAGGAGTCATTTTTAAGGAATGGGGACAAAATTTAAACCTTAGCTTAAAAATGAGGTGTAGAGGAGGCGGCAACCCTCCTCATATACGTAATAATTTCTGTTCGTTCTAAGTTTTAATGTTGCTCCTTATTTTCTGCTGAAAAACTTTTTTTTATTTAATTTCTGATCGTTTTTTAAATAACGCTAGGATATCTGGCTCCATTTCCACGGAAAAATCCCCCTCCCCACGGAAATATCCTCTAAACAATTTAATCCTGGCGAAAATTTACCCCGGATAATTACCCTTAACATCTCCATATGTAAAATTGAATCGGTAAAGAGAAAGCAAGACATATAAAGAAATTTCGCATGGGAATTCTTGCAGATTTCCCCAGTGTAAAATTTCCCCTGAAAAGCTAACCCCCTGGAAACTTCCCTCTCCATAAAAAATTCTCTCCGCGTAAAATCCCCCCAACATAAAATTCGCCCGCCCCTCCCCACCCTAAATATATATGCATACTTCCCAATAACAAATCCTATAGGTAAACAATGGGCACATTTTATAATTTAAAGACCTTTCCCCAGGGGCTGTGTTGGGTCATGTTGTCTCCAAAAACATAGTTATTAGGCCTTTCAACTATGCTGAACAAAATAGCAATCTCAAAATTTTGATCGGAAGATTCTGGGATAAAAAGTTGCGTGGGAGGGGGCCTAGTTGCCCTCCAATTTTTTTGGTCACTTAAAAAGGGCACCAGAAGTTTTCATTTTCGTTAGAATGAACCCTCTCCCAACGTTCTAGGCTCACTGGGTTGATACGATCACCCCTGGGAAAAAAAAAAAAAAAAAAAAAAAAAAAAAATAAACACGCATCCGTGATCTTTCTTCTTGCAAAAATTACAAAATTTCATATTTTTGCAGGTAGGAGTTGGAAACCTCTACAGTACAGTTCTTTCGTGCGCTGAATCTGACTGTGTGATTTTCATTAAATTCAGTGACTTCTAGGGGTTCTTTCCACCTTTTTTCGAAAATTGAACAAATTTTCTCTGGCTCGTAGCTTTTGATGAATAAGACTAAACTTAATGAAACTTATACATTTGGAATCAGCATAATAAGACAATTCATTTGATGTATCTATCGGTATCAAAATTCCGTTTTTTGGAGTTTCGGTTACTATTGAGCCACGAACTGTTTGATAAAATTTCGTTTTACTTTTATACTGTTTCATTTTTTACCTGTGTTGCTGCGCATCTGTATACGCGAATTCAATTTCATTCTATCACTGTTGCCATGATGAAGCAAATAAAGGAAATTTCATCTGTGAAATTCTTTTTCGGATCAAAGCTTTTGGAAGAACCTGTAAGATTTTCCAATTGACAAAGCTTTAAACCGAATGAACTAGTCCTTCCATGAAGATCTTTGTCTCTAAGCTATTCTTAGTCAAGTAAAGAAGTAAAAGAATGCAAATGATGGAAGAAGGTTCGGAGTGAAAGAGACTCTCTCACTGGAGCTTAAACTTTGTATTTTCAAGAAAGGTGTCCTAAACACATCGAATAAAGATCAGCGACCTTTAGAAGATTACTCAATTAACTTAATGGAGTCCATAAATTTGAACGGCCTAATTTGAGGATTCTTCTTGTTTTTAGGATTAAATTTTTATTTTACATAGGAAAAATTTATAATACTAAGTTGTTTATTTAGAGCAAAACAAATTTTAAAAAATACAATTGAGAAAGTGCTGAAACCGTATAAAAATCCAAAATCTAATAAAAGAAATGTCTTCGAAGAAACTTTTAAATGATGAACAACAATAATACGAAGAACAAAAGGGAAATCTTTTTGTAAGACAGTGGAGATAATTTGAATGAATATTTCGGCCCTATGTCCAAGGGCCGTCCTCAGCAAGACAAAAATATATAAAAGAAAAAACTCACAACAATATGCGACCAATAAAACTAAAAAAGTGAAAATTTCAAAGCAGTCCTAGCATCCTTACTTCAGCGAAATTCAACCAGGACTGATAAAAAGTAAGGTAAAACAAGGCGATTCAATGAGATGAAAGAAAAATAAATTAAAAACATGTTCTTATTGCTAATCTAGCCTGTTTGGCAACTTACCTCAAAGGTCTTTTTGTGACCGGTTCTGTGTTCATGTCTTTCGGTTTTTTAAAATATTTTGTAAGATCATTTTTAATTAAATTTGTGTAAAGAGCATTTAGTGTATATTCCCCCAAGTCCCGATTTAAGAAAATATTATTATTAATCTTAAGTTTGATTTCAATTGATTCTCGGACCACCTGCTTTATGCTTAGGTCATTGCTAATAAGGGCGGATTCATCAAAAAGTATATTGTGGTTAGGATTTTGAAAAATATCGTTGCCTAATGCCGAATCATAGGAAACGGCAGAAACAATAGAATTTAGAGCTTTGGCTATATAATTTTTATGTTTTTGTATATTATTTTTAAAGTTCTGGTGTGTTCTACCTACATAGTATGTGTCAAACTCGTAAGGTATGTGATAAACCCCTTCTTAGAGAGTTGCTGGGGTTTAATATTTACCAGAATTTAGAAAATTTATGATTCTAAAATTATTTGTGAATACTACATACCGATTATTTTTTGTGCAAACTTTTTTAAGATTTGTAGTGATTTTTGGGATATAGGGGAGGTAAATTATGTTTAAGGGCTTGTCAGACATCTCACTTGGTAAACTATCATTAATTTTACGGGAATATCTTTTCAGTCTAAAGTTAATTACACTATTAATAAATAACATAGGATACCCATTTCCAAAAAGTATGTCCGTGATAAAGTTTAATTCTGCTGTGATGTGGGAATCAGAACAAATATTTAGTGCACGATTAACGAGGGATATTACGACGGCTCTTTTAATTTGGGGGGGGGGGGGTTTGATTTAAAATACAAAAAACAATTATTTTGTGTTGGTTTTATATAAATAGTAAAATTGAGTTTATCAAAGCTAAAAATAACTAAAAAAACTAGGAATGGGATTTTATTTGCAATTTCGATTTCTAAAGTAAACTGTAAATTTCTATCATATGTAATGAGGTGATCTAAAAAACCCTTAAGCTCATTTTCCCTATAGTTCCAGAGTGAAATTACGTCATCCATGTACCGTCCCCAAAAGATATGTTTCGAAAAATACGAATCTAATGCCCAATTTTCAATATGTTCCACATAAATATTCGCCAGTAACCCGGAGAGGGGGGCGCCCATCGCTAAGCCTTTAATTTGCTGATAAAAAGAATTACGGAATTGGAAATACATTGAGTATTTGTTACAGAGTTTAACCAAGGTCATTAAGACATCATAATCTATTCCTGCTGCTGAAGCTTCTATTAAGTGATAATTTTCTTTGATTTTATTTTCTAATAACTGTTCAGATGCTGTGACATCAATATTTGTATACATTGAAACAACGTCAAAGCTACTTATAATTGTATTTTCTGAGATATTTACGTTTTTAGTTTTTCAACTAAATCTACCGAATTACATATATATGAATTTTGAGAGTAAAGCAAAGGTTTAAAGGCTGTACATAACCATTTCCCAATATTGGATGTGGGGGCTTTCGTACAAGCTACTATGGGCCTTAAAGCAATGCCTTGCTTGTGTAATTTTGGTAGACCATAAAACTTTGGGCAAAAGCTACCACGGGAGAAAAATTTATTGTATAGCTGTGGAGTAATTTTACCATTTCGTTTTAAACTTTTAATTCATTTATAATTTTGTTTGCAAATTGATCAGTATGATCGTGGGTTGTAGTTCTATATGTTGTCTCGTCATTTAAATGAGAATAAATTTTTACAGCCTTTAAACCATGGCTGTAAATAAATTTTACAGCCAAGTTATGTACAGCCTTTAAACCTTTGCTTTACTCTCAAAAATCATATATATGTAATTCGGTAGATTTAGTTGAAAAACTCGGAAGTGAAAATATCTCCGAAAAAACCATTATAAGTAGCTTTGATAGTGTTTCAATTTATACAAACATTGATGTCACAGTATCTGAACATTTATTAGAAGATAAAATCAAAGAAAATTATCACTTAATAGAAGCTTCAGCAGCAGGAATAGATTGTGATGTCTTAATGACCTTGGTTAAACTCTGTAACAAATACTCAATGTATTTCCAATTCCGTAATTCTTTTTACCAGCAAATTAAAGGCTTAGCGATGGGCGCCCCCTCTCCGGGTTACTGGCGAATATTTATGTGGAACATATTGAAAATTGGGCATTAGATTCGTATTTTTTGAAACATATTTTTTGGGGACGGTACATGGATGACGTAATTTCACTCTGGAACTATGGGGAAAATGAGCTTAAAGGTTTTTTAGATCACCTTAATACATACGATAGAAATTTACAGTTTACTTTAGACATAGAAATTGGAAATAAAATCCCATTCCAGATGTGTTAATTATTCTCAGCTCTGATAAACTCAATTTTTATATTTATATAAAACCAACAAAAAATAATATATTTTTTTATTTTACATCAAACCACCCCCTCCCCAACGTAAAATCGCCGTCTGAAAATACCTCGGGGAGCGAGACCTAAATATTTGTTATGATTACCATCTAATAGCAGAATCAAAATTTATAAAGGACAAAAATTTTTGAAATGGGTAACCTATGTTATTTATTAATAGTTTAATTAACTGTAGACTGACAAGACATTCCCGTAAAATTAATGATAGTTTACCAAGTGAGATGTCTGACAAGCCCTTAAACATAATTTACCTCCCCTACATCCCAAAAATCATTACAAATCTTAAAAAAGTTTACACAAAAAATAATCTGTATGTAGTATTCACAAATAATTTTAGAATCCTAAATTTTATAAATTCTGGTAAAGATAAAACCCCAGTTACTCGCCAAAGAGGGGTCTATCAAATACCATGCGATTGTGGCAAATATTATATAGGTAGAATACACCAGAATTTAGAAAAGCGCATACAACAGCATAAAGATGATATTGTCAAAGCTCTAAATTCTAATGTTTCCACTGTTTCATCTGATTCTGCATTAGGCAGCCATGTTTTTGAAAATCCTAACCCCAATATACTTTTTGATGAATCCGCCCTTATTAGCAATGACCTAGGCATAAAGCAGGTAGTCCGAGAATCAATTGAAATCAAACTTAAGATTAATAATAATATTTCCTTAAATCGGGACTTGGGGGAATATACACTAAATGCTCTTTACACAAATTTAATTAAAAATGATCTTACAAAATATTTTAAAAAACCGATAGACATTAACACAGAACCGGTCACAAAAAGACCTTTGAGGTTAGCTGCCAAAAAGGCTGGATTAGCAATAAGAACGTGTTTTTAATTTATTTTTCTTTCATCTCATTGAATCGCCTTGTTTTACCTTACTTTTTATCAGTCCTGGTTGAACTTCGCTAAAGTAAGGATGCTAGGGCTGCTTAGGAAAATTTTTTTTTCACTTTTTTGGTTTTATGGTCGCATGTTGTTGTGAGTCTTTTTTCTTTTATAAATTTTTGTCTTGCTGAGGACGGCCCTTGGACATAGGGCCGAAATATTCATTCAAATTATCTCCACTGTCTTACAAAAAGATTTCCCTGTTGTTCTTCGTATTATTGTTGTTTGTTATGGAAAGGCAGTGTGGTCTTCGTCGCTATTTTTTTAAATGATGCATCAAGAATTACCATAGCTAGTTCGATAACAGACCCCTTTGGTAGCAGAGTTGACTGATGATCTACTTGGTAATATGGGGCCTGGTGTCTGTCCCCCGCTCCCGCAAGGTCAGACAACAGGGTTGCCACCTGTCCCTGTAAAAAAAAAAAACCGCGGCTGAAATATCGATTCGAGAGCCTATACGTCATTAATGGCTCTCGAGGATCTTCATCATTTCTTTTATCTTAATTTGATTAATTCGCATATACTGTAGTAAAGGGTTTGATTTTTACAACCTTTTCAAACAGTTCGTGGTAACGAACTGTAAGTAAGGAGCGACCCGGCTCAATGATAACCGAAACTCTAAAAAACGGAATTTTGATACCAATAAATACATCAAAAGAATCATATTTTAATTCTAATTTCAAATATATAAGTTTAATCAGGTATAGTCCTACCTATCAAAAGTTACGCACCTGAGAAAATTTGGCTAATTTTAGAAAAAGGGGGAAAGTCCCCGGAATGACCCCCTAAAAGTTATAGAACCTTAATAAACATCACACCGTCACATTCAGTGTATCAGAGAACCCTACTGTAGAGGTTTCAAGCTCCTATCTACAAAAATGTGGAATTTTCCATTTTTTGCCAGAAGAAAGATCACGGATGCGTGTTTATTTGTTGTTTTTTTTTTTTTTTCCCCAGGGGTGATCGTATCGACCCAGTGGTCCTATAATATCGTGGGAGGGGTTATTGGAACTTAAATTAAAAGTTCTAGTGCCCCCTTTAAGTGACCAAAAAAATCGAAGGCAACTAGGCCCCCTCCCACGGTCATTTTTTCGCAAAGTTACCCGATCAAAATTTTGAGATAGCCATTTTGTTCAGTATGGTCGAAATTATTTTAACTATGTCTTTTAGGATGACTTAATCCCTCGAAACTCCCAGGGGGAGGGCTGAAAGTTATGAAATTTACCCAATGTTAACATATAGTATTGGTTATTGGGAAGCATACAGAAGGTTTCAGGGGGAATTTTTTCTGGTAGTGGGGGGTGGGGGTGGGTCGGGGGTTATATGGGAGGATCTTCTCATGAAGGAAGTTTTCATGGGGGAAGGGACATTGCTATGAAGGGGGCGCCAGATTTCCCATCATTATTTTTTAAAAAAAAACAGAAATTAAATACAAAAAAACAGGTTTTTCAACTGAAAGTAAGGAGCAACATCAAAACTTAAAACGAACAAAAAATATTAGCTATATGATTGGGTTCACCTTCTTGTCAATGCCTCGCTCTTTAAGCCAAAGATTTTTTAATACTTTCATAAGAGCTATTTATTCTAATTAACGGCCTTTGTGATTAAGTGGTCATTATTAAAGAATTGGAACAAAATTCGAAGTTTAGCTTGAAGTGCAAGGTATTGACTAGGGGGCAAACCACCTAATATACGTATTAAAAATATATGAATATAGAAGTCCGTTACGTAAGTTAATTCGTAAGTTACGTATATTTATTACTAATAAAAACGTTCGTAAATAAAATTCAACAAGTTTCGAGAAAGTCATTTAAACAAATAAAAGTAAAATTAATATGCAAATTTAGCTTTAATTATTCATGCACGGTGAGCCAAAATAAAAACCTGTATTAATTAAAAAACGTTCACAAATGAAATAAAAAAAAAAGTAAGGAACTGAAAGTAACTTTTTTTAACTGAAAGTAAGGAATGACGTTAAAACTTAAAACGAACAGAAATTAGTCCGTATATGACAGGGGCCGTCCCCTCCTCAAGACCTCACTCTTTACCCTAAAGTTTCACTTTCTCACAACTCAATTTTTTTTAAACAATAAAATTTTGTTTTAATTACAATTTTTTTAATTGACTTTAACGAAATTCACACCATCAGATTCAGCTTATCAACGAACATTATTAAAGAAGCTTCAAACTCCTATCTGCAAAAATGTGGAATTTTGCATTTTTAATTAACTTTAACGAAAATTACACCATCACATTCAGCTTATCAGAGGACCCTATTAAAGAAGTTTCACGCTCCTATCTGCAAAAAGGTGGAAATTTGCATTTTTTGCTCGAAGAAAGATCACGATGCGTGCCCTCCGAAAAATGGAGGGCAACTAGGCCCCCTCCCACGCTCATTTTTTTCTCAAAGTCACCCAATTAAAATTTTGAGATAGCCATTTTGTTCAACATAGTCGAAATCCTGCTAAATATGTCTCTTGGGATGATTTAAACCCCCACAGTTCCCAGGGGAAGGGCTGCAAGATATGAATTTTGTCCATTGCTTACATATTGTATTGGTTATTGGGAAATATACAGACATTTTCAGGAAGGATTTTTTTCTGGTGGCGGAGGGGATGGAGGGGGGGGGGTTCCTTGGGAGAATCTTTCCGTGGAGGATTGTTTTTTGGGGTAAGGGACATTTCTATGAAGGGTGCGCCGGATTTCCAAGCATTATTTAAACAACGATCAGAAATTAAATAAAAAAAAACAAGTTTTTTCAACTGAAAGTAAGAAGCAACATTAGAACTTAAAACGAACAGATATTATTACCTGTATGAGGGGTTCTCCCCCAAGTCAATACCTCACTCTTTACGCTACAGTTTTTTTAGTGCTTTCAAAAGAGCTATCTATTCTAATTAAACGGCCTTTGTGATTCACGGGTTTGTGAATTAACTTATTTTTTTTTAACTTTTAACGTAAAGAGCGTGGTATTGACTAAGGGGAGAACCCCCTCATATACGTAATAACATATACGTAATAAAAAAAAAACCAAGCGATACGGCTCAATAGTAATCGAAACTTTTGAAAACGGAATTTTAATGTCAATAAATGTATCAAAAGAATGGGCTTATAATGCTGATTCTAAATATATAAATTTTATTAAGTTTAGTATTACTCATCAAAGGCTATGAGCCTGAGAGAATTTATCTGATTTTTTAAAGAGGGAGGAAACATCCCCTAAAGTGAAAGAAGTTTAATGAAAATCCCACCGTCAGACTCAGCGTATCACAAAACCCTATTACATAGGTTTCAAGCTCATATCTGCAAAAATCTGCAACTATATCTGCAACGTATTTTTTGCCAGAAGAAAAATATACGAATATAGAAGTTCGTTACGTAATTTGTAAATTAATTTGTAAATTAAGTCAGAACCAAATTTAGAGACAGCCATTTAGCAAAAGAAGAGGAAAATTTCTTTGAAAATTTTGTTTACTGATTCGATGACGGTGAGCCAAAATAAAAGCTGCATTAACTAAAAAACGATCAGAAATTAAATAAATAAAACAAGTTTTTTAAACTGAAGGTAAGGAGCGACATTAAAACTTAAAACGAACAGAAATTATTCCGTATATGAAAGGGGCTGTCCCCTCCTCAACGCCTCGCTCTTTACGCTAAAGTTTGACTCTGTCTCACAACTTTATTTTTTAAAACAGTAAATAACTTTAGCGTAAAGAGCGAGGCGTTGAGGAGGGGACAGCCCCTTTCATATACAGAATAATTTCTGTTCGTTTTAAGTTTTAATGTCGCTCCTTACTTTCAGTTTAAAAAAAACTTGTTTTTTTTTATTTAATTTATCTACTATAAAAGCCAGGTTGCTTATTTTTCTCGGCAACCAATATAGGGTTATAATTTATGAAAGGATTTGAATGGATTAGAAAAGCCTGTAATCAATTACCAAAATTTTGAATTAAAGTTAACTTTTAATAAAAATTTTGCAATGTTCCCTCCTTTAATTAGCAAGTTCTGCAATCAGATGACAATTCAGGGGCGGATTCAAGATCCTTTTTAGCGGTGGGTTTATAATAGGTTGCTTCGATAAACTTGCGACCAAAGGAATGCCAGCAATTTATAGGGAACCTCGACTTTTGTGCGTCTTATATCTGGTGAGGGCTAAAGTTCTATTAAATCTGTTGAAATTAAACTGATATAAAAATATTGATACAAAAAATAGTAAGTTACAAAAACTTCCTCACCATAAAAAAATAAAAAGCTGTTCACCTTCTATAAAAAAAGAAATATGATATTTAATATTTTCTGCATAATTTTTCGCCTTTGCACTCCTGACCACTATGGCGAGTGAGTTAAGCTTTGTATCGTCCAAAAAATTGGTCTTGAATCGCCTTTGGGGTCATGCATTCTTTGTGACTGTTTGCATAGATCAAACCATTTAGAATGTCGCCTAACTTTATGACATCCCTTAGTAATTATGATAGTAATGAAGAGTAGGAAATGAGGATTAAGATACAACTTGTATATTCGTAAAAGATGTATTAAACATTATACAGTAGTTCGTTTAGGGGTGTAACAAGAAAAATAGAACAAAGAGATAAAAATACATAGAAGACATTACTATAGGCAACAAAGCATTAACTAATCACTATTTCTTTTTAGAAATAGTGTTTTGATAAACAGTGCCAACTTTGACGAAATCTCAAAAATTTACTAATCAAAATTTCACTTTTCATGAGAACATCTTTCCACTTTTTATAGTTAGATATATTTTGCTTAGATTACAGAACTCACAATTTTATAAGAAACATCTGTTTCTTTATTTCTACTCCCGCCATATCTATTTATTACATGGTCTATGTCTACCGCAATATTTCGGTGAACGTTTATAATGGCTAGTCCTGTCAGTCTTGAGTCCTGTCAGTTTAGAACTTTTCGTTAGTATTTCCTCTTCTATTCATCCTAAAATATTCGAATAAAGACCAAAATCGCTTGAAAAATATGAACTCTAATAAATATGTATGTAGGTATGCGGTTACTTCAATGGGGCCCGTGTTCAAGGGTTTGACAATGGTGCTTTTAATTATACGCTTTACATTTCGATCCGGCGCCATTATTGAGTCGTTTCAAGCTATTTTTAAAAATTTCTATAAATTTGTTTTCCCAATAAACCTTTACTATTAAGATTTACCTAATAATAGCTACCATTCCTGAATCAATATTAAATGACAGAAATATCTTACTACACATGTTTTTTGAAGACGCGTTTTTAAACTTTCGATTTCTATGGGACCGTTGATCACTCTTTACTAGGCTGCATCTGAAAGCTACAACCATATAATACTTTAATAATTATGTTATTTTGTACTGTAATTGAATTATAATCGCACTGTAAAATATTGCAATTGTAACAATATATATTTGTAATACGATTTACTTTCAGCATGACCAACTTTAAAGACCCAACTTTAAAGAGAAAAGTAGTTCTTTCTCATCATTCATTTTTGTTGTATAGGGTTAGATCTGTATTATTTCTGTGTATTTGTTTCTTATATCTACAAAGATATCTCAAGCAAAAAAGGCATAAAGGTCACATCAGTGGATTCTTGACGAATGAACTCAAAGATGATAAAATACAAAATTTGTTTATAATATCATACACAAGGTCATCTTGTACATGAAGACTCACCACTCCCTGCAACCTCTTTACTTGTACCTCTCTACAACCTCTTTATTGTAATCGTGACAACATATATTTGTATAACGGTTTACTTTCAGCATGACCGCCTTTAAAGACCTTTGGAGAAAATTAGTTCTTTCTCATCATTCATTTTTGTTGTATAGGGTTAGATCTGTATTATTTCTGTTTATTTTTCTCTTATATCTATAAAAAATATCTCAAGCAAAAAAGGCATAAAGGTCACATCAGTAGATACTTGACGAATGAACTCAAAGATGATAAAGTACGAAATTTGTTTATAGCATCATACACAAGGTCATCTTGTATATGAAGGGTCTACCACTCCCTACAACCTTTTTACATGTACCTCTCTACAACCTCTTTATCATAATTGTGACAACGAATATTTGTAATACGGTTTACTTTCAGCATGGCTGCCTTTAAACACCTTTGGAGAAAAGTAATTCTTCCTCATCGATGGGATCTTTTTTATGATGAAAACATTGCAAGAATGGAAGACAAAAAACTGTTTTTCGACAATGCAAAAATTCGGTTTAATTGTTCAGTAAGTTCTTTTCCCTTGTTTTCTTTCAGTAACTGACGGAAGTGTATTGAGTTCACCTCTGAGCCAATATTAATGTAGGAACACCTAAAAGAAAACATAACCACATTAAGAGAGCCTCCTCTCAGCAACCTTAATGAACCATGTATCTAAAGATGTTACTTTCTAAAGAGGTTTATTGGCAACGTGCCGGTTTTCCCCAATCTCTTAAGTCAATATGTGACTTAGACTCTTTGCATCTTTACAGAAATTTTAACTAGAAAAACCCGCCGGAATAGAAGTTTTTTTATTATTAGTTCGTTTTTGAAGGAGTCTTATTTAACTATTCAGTCAGTTTTTTCTCTTCTTTTCTTTCAGTAATTGGTGGAATTGCTCTTTTTCAACTTAAAGTAAGGAGCAAAATTAAAAATAAAAACGGAAATTATTCGGTATGGGGCTGCCTTTCTTTAACCCTCATCCTTTACGGTAAATTCCTAAGCTCCTAAGAAATGCTTCTCGCTCAAATTCAACAGCCCTTGTATTTGACAAATTTTTCTTAAAAAATTGTGATAAAAAGTCAAACTTTAGCGTAAAGAGCAAGGGTTGAGGAAGGGGCAGCCCCCCTCAAACAGAGGATAATTTCTGTTCGTTTCAAGTTCTCATGTTCCTTACTTTGAGTTGAAAAAAAAATTTAATTTAATTTCATACCGTTTTACAAATAACGTCTGGAAATCCCCTTTCATTGGCTCTGTAAAATTTCACCTAAAATATTCCCCCCAGAAAATTTCCACTTTATAAAAATTCTCTACGTGGAAAATTCTCCCCTGCAGGAAATTCTGCCCAAAAATCATCATCTATTACCCATAGCAAATACTATGTATGAACAATGGAGAAATTGCGTAGCTTGAAGCCATATCCCCAGGGACTGTAGGAAGGGGTGGGGTCATGTCAACCCAAAGGCATAGCTATTAGACCTTTCAACTATGCTAGATCAAATTGCTATCTCAAAATTGTGGTCTGATCTTTTTGGGGGGAAAAGGGCGTGGGAGGGGGACTAGTTGCCCTCCAATATTTATGTCACTTACAAAGGGCAGTAAGTCTTTTTTTTCCGTTTGAATGAACCCTCTCTCGACCTTCTAAGATCATTAGTTCCATACATTCGCCCCTGGAAATAAAAATAAACAGGCATAAGTGATCGTTCTTCTAGCAAACAACTAAAAAATCCAATTTTCTTTAGATAAAAGCTTGAAACCTCTACAATAGAGTTCACTTATAGGCTGAATCTAATGGTGTCATTTTCACTAAGATTCTTTGTCCTTTTGATGGGTGTTTCCCTCCTTTTTCGAAAATCAGGCAAATTTTCTGAGGCTTGTAGCCTTTGATGGGTAGTGCTAAACTTAATGAAACATAAATATTTGGAATCAGCCTTATAAGCTGATTCTTTTGACATATCTATCAAACAGTTCGTGGTAACGAACTGTAAGTAAGGAGCGACCCGGCTCAATGGTAACCGAAATTCTAAAAAACGAAATTTTGATACCAATAGATACATCAAAAGAATTAGATTTTAATTCTGATTTCAAATATATAAGTTTCATCAAGTTTAATCTTACCCATAAAATGCTCCGCGCGTGAGAATATTTTGCTGATTTTCGAAAAAAGGGGGAAAGACCCCCCAAAATTTATAGAACTTTAATGAAAATCACACCATTATATTCAGCGTATCAGAGAACCCTACTTTAGAGGTTTCAAGCTCCTATCTACAGAAATGTGGAATTTTCCATTTTTTGCCAAAAGAAAGATCACGAAGGCTTGTTTATTTTTTTTTTTTTTCCAGGGGTGATCGTATCGACCCAGTGGTCCTAGAATATCGTGGGAGGGCTAATTGGAACGGAAATTAAAAGTTCTAGTGCCTTTTTTAAGTGACAAAAAAATGGAGGGCAACTAGGCCCCCTCCCACGCTCATTTTTCCAAATTCATCCGATCAAAATTTTGAGATAGCCATTTTGTTCAGCATGGTCGAAAATATTATAACTATGTCGTTTAGGATTGCTTAATCCCTCGAAGCTTCCAGGGGGAGGGCTGAAAGTTATGAACTTTACCCAATGTTAACATTGGTTTGCTCCCGGTCTAACCTTGACCACTGTGTATGCTCTGCTGGTGTTACAACTTCAACTGTCCACGTTGATGAAGATGAAAGAGATTATGACCACATACCAAGGCCGTATCCAGGGGGGGGGGGTTACCCGGTTTGAACCCCCCCCCCCCCCCCCGAAATTTTTTACCGACTCGAAAACAAGTCAAAAATTTGTAAAACCTAGGTAAAAATCAGTAAAATTAGTCGAAAACTGAGTCAAAAATTAGTAAAACTCCCCCCAAAAAAGTACAAAATTAGTAAAACCCCCCCCTGAACAAAAATCATGGATACGGCCCTGCCACATACCCATATCTCTGTGTGTGTCAGTCACATCTAAACTAGTAATAAATGCTCCCCAATCCGTAGAAAAAAAAAGTGGTTTCAATGGCGAAATTGGAATCGTTGTGATTGGCCTCTATATGTGGCCACGCTTGCAAGCCTGCTGAGTACCATTAATGTGCCTTATAACCTCCTCTGTTGCGGAGTTACCTCACCCAGTGCTCGTTTGCAATTGAATACGTATTATCATCAAATAATTTTATGTTTGAAAAAAAAACGAACAAGTAGCTGTCCCAATTGAACGTATTCGGTCCAACACGCGAAAGTTTGTTTGGAATTATGACCCTCTTTTGAAAAAAGTGAAAAATCAGGCCAAGCTATGGTTACGTATTTGGATTGCTTGTGGGCGTCCCTCTCGTGGTACTGTTTTTGATATCAAACGTAAAACGAAAACGGCTTATAAAAGACAACTGCGGTCCGTCCGTGAAGCTGGAGTTAATTTTCCAAAAAGTTCGAAAGAGTGGAAGTTTGTGACGAATTCTTCTAAGTTTACTGATTATAAGAGTGATAATATTCCGCAATCAGCTTGGATCCAACATTATTCTAATATTTTTTCCCGTGTTAATTTTGCTGTACATAGCCGATATTCCCAACTCCTTGCTAAGTGCCTTCCCGAAAAAATGCAACAAAAGCATGTCCCTCCTGTGTCAGCTGAGATAATTACTGATTCGATCAGGCGGCTGAAGTCTCAGTCTATTGATATTGATGGTTTAAGTGTTTTTCATTTACGGAAAGAATATCGGAAACTTGTAAAACATTTGCAGCTACTTTTTCAAATGTGTCTTTGCTGTTCTTTAGTGCCTGATAGTTTCCTATGTGTTACTGTTACCTCAATTGTAAAAAGAGGAAAAGACGTAATTAAATGTGATTCTTATAGGCCTATTACTGTCGCCTGCAATATTAGCAAACTTTTTGAATATATGCTTCTTCCTTATATTATTGATTTTGGGAATTGTGATGCTAATCAGTTTGGATTTAGAAAGGGGATTTCTTGTCAACATGCACATCGGGTGCTTGCTGTCCTTTTTAAGGATGCACAAATGAAAGGTCAATCATTACATATATGTGCTTTAGACATATCTAAAGCTTTCGACAGTGTTGTGCACCCTCAGGCTTTTTATTCTTTACATCAGCTTGGTATAAACCCATCGATTATTTCTCTGCTACGTTTTTGGTATTCAAATTCATATGTTAGACTGAGATCGAATGGATAGGCTTTTGGAAATATTCCTGCTAACTGTGGGGTTAGTCAAGGAGGAGTTCTTTTGCCTCACGCTTTTTATGCTTGTATTAAGTGTAATTAATAAGATTCGCTCAAGTGGTTTTTTTGGTTTTTCGGAAGTGTCTTATTTAGCATATGCTGATGACCTCCTCCTGATTAGTCGTTCTAAAAGGAGGCTTGAACGGAATGTTAGCATGGTTGGATCTATGCTTAGTGAAATAGGCCTATCATTAAATACTTCGAAATGTGAATATTTACTCTTCAACGCTGTTAATCCCCCTGCTACTCCCCTTGCTTGCAACACCTTTATGGTACCTAGTCTCCCTGTTATCAAATGGCTTGGTATTTCCATATGTGAATCCGTAGGAAGCATCCGGCGTAAATTTATTTGTGATTTGAAGGATAAGCTTAAAGCTGGTTATGCGAAAATAGTTGCAAACCGTGGACGTTTTAATAGGCATGGTCTTGCTAAACTCTACTGTAGTTTCTGTGACCATGCAATTTTATCTGCTTCTGGGCTGTATCCGCTTTTTACTAAGCATGATCTGAAGCAAATGAAGGTTAATTATTTTAGATACTGTAAGTTCCTATTGTATTTGCCGCTTGCTGTGCGCAATAGGCGCCTTGTTGGTCGTTATGGTGCAACAGAAATTCTGTCCTCGCTTGAAACGGTGCAAGCGAAGATCAGTCAGGATGCTAGTTTTCGGTTGGGCCCACATCACAGTCTTATCCGTTTTTTTTTATTAGTGATTATATTTGTGGTTAGATTGTCGTTGTTCTTTTTCTTTTTTGTTTGTATTACTCCACTATTTTACATTTATTGTACAGTGGGTTAAAAATAAAATATATATATATATATATATATATATATATATATATATATATATATATATATATATATATATATATATATATATATATATATATATAGTATTGGTTATTGGGAAATATACAGACGTTTTCAGGGGGAATTTTTTCTGGTAGTGGGGGGTGGGGGTGGTTCGGGGGCTATATGGGAGGATCTTTTCATGAAGGAAGTTTTCATGGGGGAAGGGACATGGCTATGAAGGGGGCACCGGATTTCCCGTCATTATTTAAAACAAAATTCAGATATTAAATATAAAAAAACAAGTTTTTCAACTGAAAGTAAGGAGTAACATCAAAACTTAAAACGAACAAAAAATATTAGCTATATGATTGGGTTCACCTTCTAGTCAATACCTCGCTCTTTAAGTCTAAGGTTTTTTAGTACTTTCATAAGAGCTATTTATTCTAATTAACGGCCTTTGTGATTAAGGGGTTATTTTTAAAGAATTGGTCAAAATTCGAACTTTAGCTTAAAGAGCTAGGTATTGACTAGGGTTACGTAAGTTAATTTGTAAATTACGTCAGAACCAAATTTAGAGACAGCCATTTAGCAAAAGAAGAGTAAAATTTTTATGCAAATTTTTTTTACTTATTCAATGACGGTGAGCCAAAATAAAAGCTGCATTAACTAAAAAACGATCAGAAATTAAATAAAAAAACAAGTTTTTTTAACTGAAAGTAAGGAGCGACATTAAAACTCAAAACGAACAGAAATTATTCCGTATATGAAAGGGGCTGTCCCCTCCTCAACGCCTCGCTCTTTACGCTAAAGTTTGACTCTGTCTCACAACTTTATTTTTTAAAACAATAAAAAACTAAAAAAAAAGCCAGTCTTCTAAAGAAATATTTTGAAATGAAAGTGATCACAGGCCCTTTCCACTGATAAACCTATGAAGATTAATCGGAAAATGCTCTATTGAACGTGGGTAAGGATTCTGCTACAAAACTAATTTTATACTTTAATTTCTAAGTTCAAACAGACATACACAAAACTGTTTTCCAGCATAAATTCTAAGTGACGAAAGAGAATGATAAACTGAAAAAAGCTCAAATTAGGTAAGAAGGGATTTAAGAAACATATTGACTTTTCAGGCAGTTCAACTCTTATCCTAATTGTGGATAAGACTTTAAAACTTGTATATAACCTAAAACTATCATATAACTACCCAAATCCATATAACTACCTATATAACTTGCATATAACTACCCAAAACTATGCTTAGATTTTAACAATCAGGCTACTTTAGATAGCTCAAACTAAAGATTGGGAAACTATATGACTCGGTTGGTACTCAAATTTATAGAAGCGCGCAACCACATCATCCCTGAAGCTTACATTGTCCAGCTAGTTGTCAAACCTAGTAATTGTTGCGACGCTAGTCGTAATCTAGTAAAGAACAAACTTTAGCCTTTAAAAAAGGATAAGATCCTCCTTAGTCATTACTGGTGCATAGGGCGTCGACTCAACATTTCATTTGTCGGGTCTTTCTCACGGTTCTAAGCGTTTAACCCCCCCCCCGGTAAACACCCCACAGAATATACCCCCTCCCCAAGAAAATACCCCCCGCGGAAAATACCCCCGGAAAATACCCCCCCATGGAAAATAACCCCAGCGGAAAATACCCCCCCCCCCGAAAAATACCCCCGGAAAATACCCCCTCGTGAATACCCCCCCCTGGAAAATACCCCCCCAGAAAATACCCCCCGCGGAAAATACCCCCGGAAAATACCCCCCCCCAGAAAATACCCCCCCCGTGCGGAAAATACCCTCCGGAAAATACCCCTCAGCGGAAAATACCCCCTCGGAAAATACCCCCCCCCCCCAGCCAAAAAAAAAAATACTCCCCGTGGAAAATAAGGCTTTCCAAATTTGGGAATTTAGTTGAGTTTTATTTTTTTAATTTCCATAGGGGGATGAAATTTTGGTACTTGTGTATTATGCGCCACTCACTCAGGTTTACGCTGTGTAAAATTCGAGAACACACCGTTTTTTGTTTTTTTTAGTTTCTTCGTTACTTCAGAAATAAATTTGCGCTATAGTTTTGCACATTAGGGGGGGGGGAAGCATAACGGGTCTGCATGCAACATGTGTTTGGTACAATTATTCTCTATATTAGATAGATAGACAAATAAGTGTATTTTAAAGCCAAATATACGGCCATGAACACAGTAAAGTACCCCCACCCCCCCCCCCCAAAAAAATGCCCTCCCCCACGAAAAATACCCCTCCCCATAGAAATAGCCTCTGGACAATTCAATCCTGGCGGAGATTTACCTCCGGACAATTACCCTTAACATCCCACGCGTAAAATTAAATCGGCAAAGAGAAAGCAAGACAAAGAAATTTCGTATATGAATTCTTGCAAATTCACCCAGCGTAAAATTTCTTCTTAAAATTTCATCTCTTGGAAACTATTTAAAATTCTCCCAGTAGAAAATTCGTCCTCCCCTCCCCGCCCGAACAATGTATGCATGCTTCCCAATAACAAATAAAACTAAGGGCGATTGAAAATAAAGCCTTCAACCAATAAAGACAAACTGAAAACTAAAAGCCTGTTAAATAGAATTTCTTATTAGAAAAGCACCTGCAAGCTAGAAATTCAAAAGCTCTTAATAACCATGCAAATAAGAAAAATAGAGAGAATGAGAGAGAGGAGAAAGTGGGGAGAGGGAGAGCAAGAAAAAGAGTACGATTTCTTTTTTTAGCTTTGAATTTACAGATAAATAGATTCAGCTTGCTTAGCCAGAGTGGAGACAACAAAAGAGCTTTGGGTCCAGAATGCTTATATCTGAAATTATTCCTTTAGGGTATTTTCCAGGAGGGGTATTTTCCGCGGGGGTTACTTTTCCGAAGGGGGGGGGGGTATTTTTCGTGGTGGAGGACATTTTTTGGGGGTTAAACACCCTGCCCACCATTCACTATATTCATTTATGTCATTCTACTGTGTTCATGGCCGTATATTTGGCTTTAAATTACACTTATTTGTCTATCTATCTAATATCCAGAATAATTTTACCAAACAAATTTTGCATGCAGAACCGTTATGCTTACCCCCCCCCCCCTTATGTGCAAATATATAGCGTAAATTTATTTCTAAAATAACGAAGAAACTAACAAAAAATCCGGTGTGTTCTCGAATTTTACACAGCGTAAACATGCGTGAATGGCGCATAATACACAAGTACCAAAATTCCATCGCCCTACGGAAATTAAAAAAATAGAATTCAAATAAAATTCTCAAACTTGGAAAGCCTTATTTTCCACGTTTTTTTTTTTTTTTTTTTTGGGGGGGGGGGGGTATTTTCCGGGGGTATTTCCGGGGGCTATTTTCCGCGCGGGGGGGGGGGTATTTTCCGCGGGGGGGAGGTGTTTTCTGGGAGGGTGGGGGGTTGGGGGGTGTATTTTCTGTGGGGATTTTCCGCGGGGGGATTTTCCACGAGGGGGCATTTTCTGGGGGGGGGTATTTTCCGGTATTTTCCGGGGTGGTATTTTCCGGGGGGGAGGTATTTTCCGCAGGGGTATATTTTCTGGGGGATATTTTCCGGGGGAGTATTCGCCGGGGGGGGGGGGGTAAACGTGGGACCCCCTTTCTCACATTGATAAGTAGTAAGCTTGTCACCCAACCCTGGCGTGGCAGGGACTCTAGCCCCTAGTAACATTCAATTTAAAAACAACTTTTGAAAAAAAATGCCAATGAGGCAGAATCACCATCTGAAGCTTATTCGGGAAAGGTAACAATTGTTTCGGTTAATAATAATGTAAAAGTTTATGGCGAAAAAAGATTTATGAAAATTTCTATAAAAAAAAAGAGCCTGAAAGCCAACGAAAATTGTGTCAGATTGACATGAAAATTGCACCATTGCAATCATCATAGCCAAAAACCCCAGATAAGAGAATTACATCCCCTATTTTGAGCAATAAGTGACTTTTTTGCATAGGAAGCAGTGATTTGTGTCCTTTTTTCCGTTTTTCTTCGTCGTCGCCACTGGGCTACTAAAACATTTTAGAGAAATGTTTAAGGTTACCAAAATAAATGCTACATAATTGTATGATTATGTAGTTAACATCTTAAATAAGGTAATCAATGTTCAGTTAAAATTTTAAAGTCACTTTTGCCTTTTATAGAAAACTACTGTTTTTTGTTTAGTCCTTTCATATTCTAGAAAGATGATGGTAAACGCTCAGTTAAAATTTTAAAAACGCTTTCGCTTTTTATCAAGAACTTCTTTTTTATTTATTAAATCTCTTCAGATTGTAGAAGGATGCTCATAAAAATCATTCAATGCTCAGATTTTACATTCCAACCAAATGGGCCGGATGTGAGCCAGTGCTTTCTAGACAAACTTTCTTTGAAATATCAATAGTATTTCAGCTAGGTGAATAAAATTTTCGATGATTTGCAGAATATCTAGTGCTGATTTCAGAGAGCCTTAGACATCTGACACAAATAAATCAAACAGTTCGTGGTAACGAACTGTAAGTAAGGAGCGACCCGGTTCAATGGTAACCGAAACTCTAAAAAACGGAATTTTGATACCAATAGATACATCAAAAGAATAAAATTTTAATTCTGATTTCAAATGTATAAGCTTCATCAAGTTTAGTCTTACCCATCAAAAGTTACGCGCCTGAGAAAATTTGGCTGATTTTCGAAAAAAGGGGGAAAGACCCCCTAAAAGTTATACAACCTTAATGAAAACCACACCATCATATTCAACGTATCAGAGAACCCTACTGTAGAGCTTTTAAGCTCCTATCTTCAAAAATGTGGAATTTTCCATTTTTTGCCAGAAGAAAGATCACGGATGCGTGTTTATTTGTTTTTTTGTTTTGTTTTTTTTTTCTTTACCGCAGGGGTAATCGTATTGACCCAGTGGTCCTAGAATATCGTAGAAGAGCTCATTGGAACGGAAATTAAAACTTCTAGTGCCCTTTTTAAGTGACCAAAAAAAATGGAAGGCAACTAGGCCCCCTCCCAAGCTCATTTTTTTCTCAAAGTCACCCGATTGAAATTTTGAGATGGCCATTTTGTTCAGCATAGTCGAAAATTTGATAAATATGTCTTTTAGGATGACTTAATCTCCCACAGTTCCCAGGGGAAGGGCTGCAAGTTATGAACTTTGCCCATTGCTTAAATATTGTATTGGTTATTGGGAAGTATACCGACATTTTCAGGAAGGATTTTTTTCTGTTGGGGGGGGGCTGGAGGAGGGGGTTAATTGGGAGAATCTTTCCGTGGAGGATGTTTCTTTGGGGTAAGGGACATTTCTATGAAGGGGGTGCCGGATTTCCAAGCATTATTTAAAAAACGATCAGAAATTAAATTAAAAAAACAAGTTTTTTCAACTGAAAGTAAGAAGCGACATTAGAACTTAAAACGAACAGAAATGATAACATATATGAGGGGGTTCTCCCCCAAGTCAATACCTCGCTCTTTACGCTACAGTTTTTTTTTAGTGCTTTCAAAAGAGCTATCTATTCTAATTAAACGACCTTTGTGATTCAGGGGTTTGGGAATTGAAAATTTTTTTAACTTTTAACGTAGAGAGCATGGTATTGACTAAGGGGAGAACCCCCTCATATGCGTAATAACATATACGTAATAAAAAAAAACAATAAAAAATAACAAGCGATACGGCTCAATAGTAATCGAAACTTTTAAAAACGGAATTTTGATGTCAATAAATGTATCAAAAGAATAGGCTTATAATGCTGATTTTAAATATATAAATTTTATTAAGTTTAGTATTACTCATCAAAGGCTACGAGCCTGAGAAAATTTACCTGATTTTTTAAAGAGGGGGGGAAACATCCCCTACAAGTGAAAAATTTTTTTAATGAAAATCACACCGTCAGATTCAGCGTATCAGAAAACCCTATTACATAGGTTTCAAGCTCATATCTGCAAAAATCTGCAACTTTGTATTTTTTGCCAGAAGAAAAACATACGAATATAGAAGTTCGTTACGTAAGTAAATTACGTCAGAACCAAATTTAGAGACAGCCATTTAGCAAAAGAAAAGTAAAATTTTTATGCAAATTTTGTTTACTTATTCAATGACGGTGAGCCAAAATAAAAGCTGCATTAACTAAAAAACGATCAGAAAAAAAACAAGTTTGTTAAACTGAAAGTAAGGAACGACATTAAAACTTAAAACGAACAAAAATTATTCCGTATATGAAAGGGCTGTCCCCTCCTCAGCGCCTCGCTCTTTACGCTAAAGTTTGACTCTGTCTCACAACTTTATTTTTTAAAACAATAAAAAACTTTAGCGTAAACAGCGAGGCATTGAGGAGGGGACAGCCCCTTTCATATACGGAATAATTTCCGTTCGTTTTAATTTCGTTCCTTACTTTCAGTTTAAAAAACTTGTTTTTTTTATTTAATCTTTTAAAAGATCGAGGAAAATCAGTCCACAAAGTTAACATTTATTTCAGGGGCCCATTTAGCTGGTACTCATCGCAATCAATCAAACTGGTTCCATTCATAGTCTGACCTAAAGAGTAGAGTGGGAACTGGCGATAGTGTCAACAAAAACAAAACTACCAGCGTCATCTATTGTATGGCCACGCTTGGAATTTTTCAAGCTCTGTAATCAGTTTTCTATCAGAAGCTGTGATCAGATACTTATCATTACCCAAATTTTACCAATTACACTAACTAAGTTAATTATTTTTATTATTACTCTTGAAGGTACTTGTGTATTACACGGCAAACACTCGAGTTTACGCTTTGTAGAACTTAATAACAAACCGTTTTTTTTTTGTTAGTTTCTTTCAGCTTAGCGTTAGACAAGACAGACAAGCGACAGAATAGATGGGAAATATATAATTTAGGCTATATATTTCCAAATTAGAGGGGGGGGGTAAAGTATTTGGATATTTTGAAGCTAGAAAACGATTCTTACTTCATAATATGCAGAATAATTATACCTAACACATTTTGCATGCAAACCCGCTATACTTCACCCCCACTGCCTAATGTGCAAATATATTTTGTTTCTAAATTTGTAAATTTCTAAATTTGTTTGTAAAGTATTATATTTCATATTATTTTGTGATATTTCATTAGGATTGAGCGTCAATGAAACAGGTCCAAATTAAATGAATTACTTGAGTGTTTGCCATATAATACAAAAGTACCCATTGGTGAAAATACCAAGTGTCGGCAAACGCTAGATGGTATTTAATTTTTTGTCGACACTAGTGTCAGTTCCCACACTCCCAAGTTACCCATGCTCTTTGGTCTGGCCTTTCATAATATATGCGACTGACTTATTATCTTATATTTCACCTTGCAACATAACTTGTGTTTAATCCGTGTATTAAGAAGCATTATCGTGTATTAATTTTAATAAATAGATTATCACACGCTGAATCAAATTCCAACCGCTGAAGCTAACATTAACTCTTAGATTTGAAATCATTGATTTGTTTTATTGTTTTATTGTTTTATCTGTTTTAGTGTTCTAAAAAATAAAGTTTTTTTCACCAAAAATTTCACCAAAAATAAGGTGAATCAAGCATGAAAAAATTTTTAAATCAAGAAGATATTATCCACATTTAAAATTTATCCTGCATTGACTACGTGATTTTTCAGGCACGAAAGTGCGACTGTACGGTATTACCTTCTCTGCAACTGGGAAGCTCAATATAAAGTTGGAATTTTTTTTTGTTTTAGTCTTGCAGAAACGGATGGACATCAATGAGAGGACGTGTTTGCTTTCTTGTTGAGTTTCATCAAACTCATGGAAGTGTTTCGTACTATCCTTTCAAACAAAAATGTGCAAAATGTTTACAAAGGCGTTCAAACAGTAAGAGATTGGTCAAGTTTGAGGAACCAGGCTGGTATCCAGAAGAAATACAAAAGGTATAGTTTTATCTTATTTTTTAAGTGTAGGTCTTTGTTCTTAAAGACATCATTGACAAAAGCCCTGTTTTGTTTCTGTCTATATTAATCTGGTAAATAAGAAACAAAATAGGTTTTTGATGACATATAAGTAGCATTACTTAAACATGCAACAAATAGATATCACGTTGGGACAAAATTCACATTTAAAACGAATAGAAATTACCAGATATGAATAAATCAAGCCTAAAGCGAACTTAATATATAACGAATGTCAAGTAATTTTTATTTATGATTACGAGGTCTGGTTCTTTTGACTAGTCAACTTCTGCGTACTTCTCATCCCCAACAAAGAATCGAATATAATGCATTGTGCTAAATCTATGAAACCTGCCGTTGGAACTGCATGGGTAATGTCCAGATATATAAAATCATAAACCTAAAATTAATCATCTATTGACAGTTACTTTAGTAAAGTGGCAATAAGACTCTCCTCCTCGAAAAGGAAGATTGACGTTCGAGTCACTATATAGTAATTTAATGATATTCATTAAAAAAAAATTGGTTAAAACCAGTACGAAAAGACTCTTTTAAAACCAGTCCCGAAAACCCGAGGCATCCACTATAGAGTAGGCAATGATAAAACCCGTTTTTGACGTGTTAACTGCTATAGAGTAGGCAATGATAGCATGGTTTTCATTGCGTATACGATATTAAACTGTTTTTTTTTGGGTTTAGGGGGGGGAAGATTCCTAGGTTAGGTTACGTAATAATATATGCTATGCTTTACCCCCGCCCCCTGATGTGCAAATATATAGTCCAAATTTGTTCCTAAACTATTATATATTCATCCTATTTTATTGCATTAGCATTAATATAAAAGAGTCCGTTTAACACAGGAGTGCCAAAAATTGATATCTGATGGTAGTTTTCAATATTTGTTGCATGATTAAAAAAAAAAAAATTATTTTTACAAAAAAATTTTGTATTAAAAAAAATACAAATTTTTTTCAATCGAAACAACAATGGTTATTGTACCAAAAACAAGGACTATACGATTCTTATTATCCTTATTGTATATTATTATTATCTTTGTATTATTATTATTATATATTAATATTGTATTATTGTATTGTATTATTACTATTGTATATTATTATCAATTCTTATTATCCTTATTATACCAAAAACAAGGACTGTATGATTCTTATTATCGTTATTTTATATTATAATTATCATTCTAATATTATTGTCAAATATTATTATTGTATTATTGTATTATTATTATGTTCATGAAATGACGTTTGCCTGTGAATTTGTAACAATCTTAATGCAACAGTTATGGAAAAATACGACTCAAATCTCTCAAAATCTTTGTCATTTAATATGAAATGAATAAATAGTAATGGACAAAAATGAAACGATGAGAAAAGATGGTGAAATTTATAAGAAGAAAAGTAGTTTAGTAAAATTTATAAAAGTATTATTTTGAAATATATTAATCAGTTTGTTTTGTTTTCAAAAAAGTTTAGCGTCATTGAAGTGCTGAAGGAGCTTGAGGGAGGCAGCGGCGCCGCTCTTATTCGGTTTGGTTTGTGTTTGTTCACTATTTGACTTTTTTATTCATAATAATTCCTTTTTATTTCAAGCTCACTTCTAATTCATTGCAATGCCACTTTTCTCTGGGTTTGATTTCTTCATTCATATTGTTTTTCGTTCTCTGTTGCTTTTCGGTAAAAAAGCCTTGCTTTATAAGATTTATTGCAAAAAGCCTGCGGGCCATAGCAACACAGAATACAATCTACAAACAAAGCTCAGGAACAAAATACAACTTTAAATAATATAATAAAAAAGAAAAAGAACAAAAAAAAACAAACAAAAAAGAAACACGCCAAGGTTCAATATTTTAAGTAACAAACATCAATCATAATAAAATTCAAATCCTATAAAGACAAAGAAGAAATACACCAAGGTTCAACATTTTGACCGACAAACACTAATCATATTACGATTCAAGTTCTAAAAACCATAACAAGCTATCCCCTCAAACATGATTCCTTATGTTTAATCCATAAACAAAGAAACTTTCACAACTGTTTAATAGCGCATGCGTTCCTCTCAGCCATCCGCTCAATTAACCAGCATTCACTTCCTAACACTTGACCAAAACATTCATTCCGCAACTCAGACAGCTCTTCACACTTGGATACATAATGAAATAAGTTCTCAATTACAAATCTACTCATAGAGCAAAAATAGGGGCTAGCCACCAGCCTAAACTTTCCCAAAAATGTCCTTCTCTCATCTATATCCGAACTATCCCCTCTTAACAAACAACAAGTTTTTCAAATCTGCTTCATTCAACCTAAATTTAAAATAAACCTCCTCCCCCCAACAGTCTTTATCTTGAGAATAAAACCTCAAAGACATAGATTGGTCCTTATGAGCTTACCACTCTTGGATTTCTTGGTCATTTAGGGTTTGCTGGACTTCCTTCTATACTGAAAGCTTTCACCCATTGGGCCTTTTCCTTTATTTCACATCTCCGAAAAACCACAAAGGTCGAGTATTTTCTTGACCTGATTTGACCACGAGTCACGTCTACCGTCCTTCAAGCTCTCCAAATAAGCTGACTTAAGAAGCCTAACTCTAGGTAGGCTAATTATTTTCTCCCAGAATTTCACCATTCTAACCGATCTAACACTCTTTAAAGTGAAAAGCCCCAAATCTCTTTTCAGTACCACTGAAGTAAATGAATTCTCCAAGTCTAAAATTCTCTTAAAACATCTTAGCTGAACTACTTCTAGCTTAGCTGCTGTATCAAAACCCCAAAGTTCAGAACCCCGATGTAGACTAGAAGCTACTTTTGTCTGAAAAACTCTTTTCTGGGTCATCATGTCAGCTACCTGACCAAACGTATATTTATTAGACTATTACCCCTTAAATTACAATATTCTACATGCCTAGACATCTCCTTTAATGCGCTAAACTTAACACCCGAATAAACAAATTATTCTGTAACCTCTAACATTGTTCCTCCAAAATTAGAATGAACCTCAGAATCAACATCCCCTTTGCTCCTAAATACCAATACTAGTAGAAAGGGGGCTAAAGGTCCCATTGCCCACCCCTGCTGCTACCTATAACTTTTTTGCACCCCAAATATGGGCATAGAGTCCCTAGAGAGAACATGTGGTTAATGGGGTCAATGACCTCTTTCTCCAACTGTGTTTTTGGCAAGCTCAAGGCGAATGTTATGATCCAGAAATAGTATTTGTTGTTGTTTCCCAGGCAAATGTCAAGGTCAATGTTGTTGTTGTTGTTGTTGTAAGTGCACGCTCGAGGCGAATGTTATGGCGTCCAGAAATAGTATTTGTTATTGTTGCTCGAGCCAAATGCTAAGAGTTTCCCGGAAACAGATAGATCACGTGTTTCCTTCTCAGCCAATCAGCGAGTCGGTTACATCCCCCTTCTCAGCCAATCAGAGGGCTTGGTTACATATTAGCGGTGGATGGAATATAAGGAAAGGATTTTTGCTAGAGTTTTATTAGTCTGTGAATAGAATTCAAAGGAGTGAGAAGAACAGTTTTGACTTTACTCATTTGGATATATATTTGTAATAATGAGTGGAATGTTTACCCTATTAGAAGTTGATAGTGGAGTTGATGGTAATAATACAAGAGCACCAAATATTGCGGTGGAAATTACGAAAGGATCACGTCTTTGTCTGGACTGTGATGTAGTATATGCAAGATATGTGATATCCTTGAGCAAATTTAAAATCGAAGATCAGTTATGTTTCGCCGCAAAAGTTGATATAGCACATGTGAATAGACTTCAATGTGCTTTAAGTGTATTAGTGAAACATATCGAAGACAATAAACAGCATCGTTAATTGTACATGCTCTGTATTATTGATGTTATTGTTGTAATTATTCATTAAAATTGTTTTGAAATCGAAAACAGTTCCTTTCTTTTCTGGTTATGTCTAACGAATCAGGATCAGTCTAGAGTCACCAGTCAGTATGAAAGGATTGAAAAATGAATAAATTTGAGAAAGAGAGAATTAGATCAAATCTAGTGTTTATGGAAAAACATTGGATTTTGGATAATGATTTTCTCGAGTTATCTCTTAAACGCAGGATATTCTCTCGTCAGGGAACACTTGACAATATAATGAGGAGTGATTCTCCCCCATTGGGCTATTGTATGAAACTTTTAAAATGTGATTCAAATGCTTATACTCAATTTATTGATATATTAATTGGAACAAAGCAGAATCATATTGTGGATATACTTTTGAAAATACTGCCACTTGATTCAATGTAGATGGCTCCCCCCATCGCTCGAAAGAGGTAATGTCACAGAGTTACTCCTCTCTCCACCATTTCCCTCTCATTGAATTTCTTGAGAGAAGAGGATCAGTTTCGTGTTAGCTGTGAGTGAGTTGACATCAGAAAACAAAAAATGTTCTATATATGCCCACTTTTCATGTACACTCTTGGCAGTTGGAATCAATGTGAGACTTGTACAATTATAGATGACTAAAGTGGAAAGTGTAAATTATATAATCCATGTAAATTACATAGAGTCTATGCAGTACAAATTAAAGGATGTAATTCATGTCTTGACGAGTCGTGTGACCCGCATTCTGGAGGTTACCTGCGTTCCAATTGTCACTTTGATACATGTGATCGGTGGGAGTATACTTACTCCGCTATGACTGGAAAGAATTCTAAACGAGATTTCAGTTTAATTCTACGAGATTGGTATCGTCGTGGATTTAAATTATTTTGGGAAGAGGAATCTGGTCTACGATTCAACTGTTGGGGTAACAAGACAATCTGGTTTTTACGTCATCGTTGCGATGACACCACCTACTATGACTATAAACCAATTTATTTTTATTTGGCAGTGACCGAATGTGATTCAACATTTGAAAACATTGTATGTGATATTGCTTCAAACAGACAGATTGAAACTCGTGAATTTCAAGATATGAATGCAAATTGTATAATTGACTATACAAAGAGATATACCAAGAGTGATGTTTCATTATGCTGTAGAAAATGTGACCCTGACTTTGCAGTCAATCAAGATTAATATACAGTGAATCTAAATGAATTACCGGCATTAGTGGTTCACGACAGTTGTCTATACATCGAAGAAGAAGAAATCTAAAGTGAAGATTTAAAGACATTGTTGTATATATATACATTTTATTAATAAACAAATTCACAAAAATTTTTTAAGCAATTTACTCTTAGGTCATGGAAATCAAGACTGAATAGGTCTGAGAGAATGTTTTCCACTAGAAAGTCATTCAGACGAGGATTGTCACTATAAATGTGGAGAAACAGTTTGTAAATATATCCACGACATCGGAACCCAAAGTGTAGTAGTGCATGGAAGCCACAGCTTTTATTCGTTAGATCCTGAACCCTCTTCCGATTTTGAATAATAGTTTTCCCACTGCTCTCAATATAGTTGCTGAAGTGGGATGTGTAGAATGTATAGGGTAGACCAAAAGGATCAAAAAATCCGATAGTCTTAATTGTTTGAAAGATGCACACCCAATGGCCTGTCAGCAAAGTCGATGGACTGTTATTAACAATAATCAAGGTATTGTTGACGTTTAGAATTTTTCCAAGATAGTCCAAGGGCAGACAATAGGATTTGTACTGAGACATGTAGGGGTCCATATTAAATACATAGATTATTTGATTGGTGTTCATGGCGCCAAGTCTAGTAGAACACTACCTACGGGATTGATTTCCCAATAGGTTTCGTATTGATTTAGTGAGATTAGTGCAATAATCTCTGCCAATGGATCGGCAAATGTACACTCTAAACGCACACTCCCTGTACGTACTATACTCATATCCTGTGTGCCTGACAAATCAAGTACAATGATACCATGTTTTTTAGCAAACATATCTTCGGTTATACCATTTTCAAATAGTTGAGATTCATGATCTAGGGTTTGCATGGTCAAATCGTACAATATTCTATAGGATTGATCAAAAGATAGATTGTAGAGTGGGATACCATTTACTTTGCAAACAAGTGATGAAAGCCCCAACATCTTGAATTTATGTGGACATTCAGTCCATGATCCAATTGCACTGGCGCTTTTTAAAAAATCCAACGCTAGTTTTGAGAGGATTTCACCATTGATAAAGGATGAGTAGGTGAAGGTGCGTGAGCCCAGTGCAATATTACGCGGATTGGTGATTTTATGAGGAAAAAGTAGTTTAATATTGTTGCCATTGGCTTTCAGTTTTTCTACAGCCAAAGCAACAGAACTCATGACCTGTTGTTTGCGTACCTGAAGTATTGCCGAGGTGAGGGAGAGACTTATATCAGGATTGGCAGCAAGCTCTTTTCTCAATATGAAATTGGAGGGTGCAAGCGTTAGTTTTATATCCACTTTAACATTGGGCGTCAGCCATTAGGGTATATTAAATATTTCATGATATATTTTTCCAACTAGATGTAATTCACTAGTTGTAGCATTTTTAAGTGCATCTGTACGATCAGTATAAGTAATATATTCATATCCATTGGAGGTGCCTCTCAATTCCTTGTATGACTTGGGTTTCATCAGCATGAATTGCATATAGCTTGTATAATTTGAGAGATTGGTGCTTGTGCTCACCAGCGTCCCATTGATGTAGACACTAATTTGGCAAAATAAATTATGTAGTATACAATTTTCATAGGATATCCCATCGGCCCGAAATGGCATTGTATTATTGGATTTCCGGACTTTCATTTGCAAATCTATAAATGTGGACGATAAATCTATGAAATAGTCTTCATTGGAATAAATTTGAAAGTGGATATTATCGGAGATTGGTTATAGTGGATAAAATTGTTCATAGTCTCCAGGCTTGACACTCACATCAACATTTTCAGCATTCAATAGATTCAATGAGGTGGTGATTGAAGGTTGAAAATCCTTATGCGGTAGGTAGGACATTTTAGGAGAAGAAATCTTGTTTCGATCTGACAATTTTCTTTCTGGGGCTTTTGGTTACAGCACGTGTCAACTTTTTCCTTCTTTTCTTTGACAAGAGGGGTGATGTCTTTCGTTTCCGTCCTGAGTGGAGACTGGTGAGTGATGCATTGTTTCTTGACCTTTTTAAACAATTACCAGTCTGTTTTAATCTCTCAGCAAGGGTTCATGCACTGGACCTAAAATTTTCCGTAGTACTTTTTTTAAAATCATTGCCAGAGCTACAATTGTATAGTGTAGAGGATGCAAAATCTGTCGCAGCCGGCACAAGATATTTTCTAGCCAGTGGTAGTGAAGAGCGAAACAGCTTAGCAAACCAACTGCCAAGACCGTAGCCAGACATTGACGAGCGCCCCTTGTAATAGTCCATTCCATTTCCCTGTGGTCTCGGGCCAAGAGTATTAACATAGCAGTCAATATCAGGACAAGTGAATACGCCTTTTCTATTAGACATCTTGCTGTTGAGCGATGGGTCGAAAATGGTATGTAATCACAGCCAACCCTTTTGAAATTGCTATGGGATCGCCCAATTCGGATCTTAGTGTTAACTGACAGAGTTCCAAATAGGACATGTTTACGAGAATATACTGAAGATGCTTTATAATGTAGTGATGCATATGCTCTTGATTGGGTTTTCGTTCAAGAGCTCGTAGGAGGGGAACATTTGAATTACCAGCCAGTGATGTTTCCGCAAATGAAGGATAGATAAATATACCGGTATCCGTGGACAAGACGGTCGGGTAGTCGGCAAAAATGAAATTAGTGTTTCCAGCACTATTGCCATTGATTTTATTGGGCTTAAAGCCAAGAACATCTTTGAGATTATCATTGAGAATAACTATACCATTGGCAATAGGTGAACTACTGCAGATCTAGCTCTATTCATGTGAAGAGTTAAAATGAAAGGCTCATTTTTTGCGGGTGGAAATTTTTTTATTGACGGAATAACATAAATTGTTCATACATGTGAGTTCTTGATAGGGTAATTCAATATATGGAAAATAAAACCAATAGATTTTTTGAATTTGTTCTTGATCACCTGTTGGTGGCGGCCAATCATAGGGTCTAATTTTCATTTCATATTTACGATCTTTTCTCAGGATGTCGTAGGTATTTTTGAGAATACAGTCCACAAGAGCCACTTCATACTATCCGTCGAATTTGATGGTGGGGGAGAGTTTCGTCCAAAAATCACTTGTTTTATTTAGATAATTTTAGAGAGGATCAGAAATATTGGACATGAAAGTCACATAGAAATCATTGGGCATTGTTAATATCTTCAGCACTGATCCAAGAATCAGAATCTGAGTTGTATCCTAGCCAGCAAAGAAGCACCTGTTTCTTACCATGGCGTGTACGACTCTTTAATATCTTTTCAATTTGATAAATTTCACTAGTGTTTCTAAATCTTTGCAGTTCATATTCATAAAAACCGCCGAGAATCTCATCATCTTTGGTGTCTCGTAGTCGATAGGTCGTGGGTATGGTGTCCAGGATTTTGGACACTTTAAAAAGTTCAGTGCTCCATAAATAATTCGCTTTTTCAAAAATATTGCTGGTTCTATTAATTCGAACAGTATCACCAACATTGAATTTCTTCTTCTTCTTTTTCTCTTTTTCAGCATTGGAGTATTTCTTTCTATAATCATAAAATGTATTCTAACTATAAGGAACAACCCTTTGTTTTGAATTGTACAGATATCGATGTGGTCGTTGATTATAAATCAACATGATTTTATCTACATCGTGAACAAAAGCCAACGTATTTTTCAGTGTACAATATCCTGAAATTAATAGACGAATCGTTCATATTCATCGTTCAGCCAATGCAGCCTTTATCGGGCTGTGACTATGATAATGTATTGTATTATATTTCAAAAAAAGCTTTTGAACATGTGGATTAACACATTCACTGCCATGCTCTGATTGAATTTTTCTATGTGAATCCTACTTTAGAATACTTTCAATGCTCCAAGCAACTTAAATACCTTTCTGTGACTGCAGCGGAATGGCATATGCATAACGACTAGGGACACTGATTGACACCAGAATAGATTTGTAGTGTGCATTGTGAGGCTGTTATATTGTGACTAGAGTTAAAAGATCCGTTTGAATTATATGCACAGGGATAAAGGCTTTAGTTTGTCGATATTGTTTACTGCGAAGCCTGTGATTCCGATGTAGTGTGTACCTCGGTTCATTTTCTAGATACTATTTTACATTTTTCAATGTGGTGGTGCCGGAGACAGATTTGGAAAGCGTTTTGGGAGAACTTAAACTCCCCACTTCGCCAATATTTTTATATACATCTTTCAGAACTTCATCCATTTTTAGCGTAAAGACGTAGTGTAATAACCACTCCCCTTTTGCACACTGGTGGGCGAATCAATTCGTCTTCGCTTTTGACTAGCAGCCAAAGGTGTTGTAAAATCAGTGACGCTGCTAGTATCTTCAAATATTGATTCTTCTTCTTTTTTAAATGGTGGTGTTGGAGGACTATATTCTCTTAGTTTCTTTAGAATTTGCTAATTGCCAATAAGACTTTTGGGAAAGTTTGATGCACACAGAAAGGTGTATAGATTATCGTCAAAGGATAAGAGTCCTTTACGATTCGTCACCATATCCCAAATTAAATCAACTAGATTATAACTTTTTCCCTGAATTATTATTCGTTTCCCTGTGCTCTCGACTTGAACTTGATCGCCAGTTTCCAACATGAGATAAGATAATACTCTTTTACTCTGTTCTCGATAGGTGAGTGGCAATAGATTTCCAATTTTCATTACAATTGAATTCAATTCCTTCTCCTTTGATGCTGCTGCAGAATCTTGAGATGTTTCCTGTTTAGAGGGATCAATGGTGACGGTGACGGGTCTCTCACGATATGGTTTATGTTTGTCCACACGTCGCAATGCATCTTGAAGTAAAATCAGTATTTTGTCGTCGGCAATATTCTCGTCGTTAATTAATTTGCTTAGATTGTCCTCAAAATGTTTGACGGGTGAGAGTGCAAGTTCAAATGGTGTAAATCTATAGTGTCTTGCCATTCTCACTAGAGAAAACTGTTTACAAGTCTTGCAGATATCGGCAGTAAAGGTGTGAAGAGGCTAAAACTTGCCTGAAGAAGTTATGGTCTGAATAATTTTTTTACCTTTTTTTTTAAGTCACAGACTCCGAACGTGGTAAGCTGTTTGTTTTTATGTTGTATAAAACCTTATGGCAGTTGAACATTGCCCTCAGTTAAATTTAAACAAAGTTCAGATATTAGATTAATGAAATCATTGTCAACCCCATGTTTGAGTATAGCCTTCCAAAGCAGTGGTTTTCAAGTGCTTAAAACAGAAAACAGATGCCGTTGTTCGTGTAGTTTCTTCAGCGTCATAATGGCAACAAATAGTCTTTTCTACTGTACACCGGAAGATATACTGTAATTTCATTGATGAAAATGTCAGTGACTAAACGTAGATACTCCGGCGTGCTCTGATTCAGATCCAACAAAATGTAACCATAGGGTTTGCTAATCGCCTGAGTGAATGCAGAAAACAGAAATTTTGGGGTGCCGGGGTATATCTGCATATTAAGAGTTAAGAGTGAGCTAGAATCGGGTACGACTCAATATATAATATAGATGGTGCAATTCAAAGCAGGGGTTCGCATGCATTTGCTCTGATGAAACAGATTGTGTAGAACCAGAGTAACGGAAATGTGTTCATGATGGGAGCGAACGGTGAACAATTGTAGCATTTCCTGTGAGAACTGTTCAATGGATTCAGCCAAACCATCAATAATCAACCACAACTTCGATTCACTACTATTGAAAACATCAAGTCCCCGTATGAATTGTATTGGTATGGTTGTGGCAATAGCTTTTATTTTATCATAGGACTCCAGCCAGATACTATAGCAATAGTAGATTTTTTTTGGCTTCTACATATTCACTTTATCGCAATTTTGAATTATTTTATTTAACAGTACTGTTGCCCCCGACCTTTACGAACCGCACAGAAACAATATAATGGGCGTTTGAAATTTATATATGCTGTTGTGAATAAAAGTCGGACTACTAATAACTGTAAATCATATGTGTTCAATGCATAATTAGTAATTTCCCCCATAGATCTATCTATTCAAGAACAACAAAAACAATACTTCATGGCAGCATTTATTTCGAATCTGCATGAAAACAAATATTTGCAGTCAACATGAACAATGATAAAAATAATAATAACATTTGCTCAACAGGAGAAAATTACAAAATTTCATGGTAAACATGAAAACTCTATTTGTTCAACATGAACTGCAATGATAACACTTTATGTACAATAAAAAACACTTTTTGTCCATCTTCAGAAATTATTTTATTTAAACACTTTTATGTAAAGCAATTTTCCTCAATTATTTAACAGAACTTTATTTAAAATAAAAAACATTAATGTAAAAAAAAAAAAAAACACTTTTATGTAATAAACTTTTTGTACAACAAAATACGCAACCGGGAACTAGTAGCACAGTTGAAAGTTATGAATTGAATCATGGGGTCCCCCCTCCCCCCCCCCGGGGACGGCCGGGGCGAAGGCCGGCCGCGGGCGGGACCCCCTACCCCCCCGGGGGCCGCGGGGCTGAAGGCCTGCCGGCCGCGGGCGGGACCCCCCCCCCCGGGGGGTGCGATGGAAAAACAATAGTTGTCGTCACTGCTACGGGTTAGTTGAGGTTGGGTTAGTGGTGGTGGTTAGTGCTTGGGTTAGATTAGTTGGTTAGGTTAGTTAATTTATGTACAGGTTGGAGCATTTAATTTATGAAAAGTTGAGTGGTTAGTTGGTTAGGTTAATTTATCCAGACCAAGTTGATTACGATAGTCTATGCATTCAACTCGATCCGAAATACGGTAGTGGCCGTGGCGTAGGACAGTCACACCATTCTCGAGCACATAGACCTTGTCGGATATACACGACATTGCATTCTTTTCCACTCTCACAGTATAATTTCTATACTGTAGAGAGCGAATTGCAAGCACTTGTGCTCTTGGCACTAGGCTACTTTCTACACAGTCTCTGTACACGCTCATGTTGAAATTGCTCTTTACAAAATGTGTAGGCACCCCTTTACATGCCTTCTTTTCATCCCCACTGTGTGTTTCCGCGCAATAGACTTTGGGGCCTGGGAACACCCCCCGGGATATGAAATCACTCCCCGTCTCTGATTTTAACATTAAGAATTGGTTGGGGGCTTGACGTTTCACCAGCTTAGGGTAGAGAGACGGATTCCAGTTGGTGAAATCCATCCGCGAGCTGATTTGCACCCCATTTCTAAATCACCCAATAAATCTTCAGTCCCATTTACCTTTAACAGCAGAGAATCTGTATCACCATAGTAAACTTTAACCTCCCCCTCCCGTGGCCAGTGCACCTTGAACACATTGTAAAAGAACGACAACATGAGCCTTTTGTATATTTCCAGTACTGAACTGCCACCTGCAGTATTCTTGTTCAGTACTACATTTCGCTTTTACCTGTGTAGAAGAACCATACCGGCCTCTATGCTCGTGAACGATGTAAAATTAGGGTCGGCAATAATTCGTGCACACTCTAGAGGGTCAGTCACGACATCGCAGCGAGATCTATTACGGACGCTTTCACACATTTTGCCAAACACTGAATTTAGAATGAGCTTGTACAATTCCTTCTCCATCTTTGAATTTGCCTTAGAGCGTTTATCGACAAAAGTATCGATAAACGTTTTCAAATAGGGTCGCTGATTGAACTGCAGGACCCTGTGTATTTTGGTGATCTTGAAACCGTTGCTCACCATCCATTGCAAAAGCACATGGTGAACAACGATATTCTCTTTAGGGTCCAAATCAGCAATCAGTTTCTGTTTAGAGGGAGTCCAATGCATCCCCATATCCTCAACCAATGAACGATTGTAGGGGCTCAGAGAGTCCGTGCTCACGGGCCGATTGATACGGAGAAAGACACAATCTTTGACTGAGTCATGAAGCGCCAGCGGAATGTGACCGTCAACTTCAAAGAACAATCCTTGTGACCCGTTGTCCTTGACGGTGGTAATTTTGGGGAGCTCAAAAGGATTCTCAAGCCATTGATAGTTCCCACATGGCAAAGAGTAGTGGGACATTGCCGAGGGGTACAATTAGTTCATGTCCAAGAACACTGCATTTGACTTTGCACCGGTGCTTTGTCCACTCAGATCAGTTGATAAGACGCGATCCCCATGAAAAACATACCCCCCCCTCATTGAACGCTCTACAAAAAGGTGTTGGTCTACTTCCGTGATTAGGCCTATGTTCCCCCTGATAATTTTTTAAATTAAATCATTCGCTAATTAGGGTTTTGAAAAATAATAACCTAGCTAATGACCGAACTCTTAAGCTATCTTTTATTTGTTATTGAAGACTATATCCAGCCAAGAAAAAGCATCTCAGAACCAGGACAGACTTCAATAATCCCACCCAGTCTGACCTTTATACTAGGACAATACAGTAATGGCACACTCAAACTCCTTGACTGTGCATCCATTGCTGGTCAGTGAATATTAAAAAGCTTCAATTGGAGGTAGTTTCTCCTCACTTAGGTGTGCGTCAGAGCATTAATAATCGTATTCGTTTATAACGGTTCATGTCATCAGACAATACATTTCACCGTCTGGTGAGTTCTGTTTAGTAAATGGAAATCTGTAGAAAGTGTCGCTTTTTTTCACTTTAATAAATATAAACAAATCATTGGGGAAAAAACAAAAGTAAAAGCCCAACAAAATTTTATTATAACACGTATTCCTATTATCCACTGCCTGCCATTTCATTTCAAGAAGCAGCATCTTCTCGGCTGATTTGGGAATTATCTTATAGGTAACTGAACTATTTACCCATGGATAATCTACTCCCCCTCCCTCCCAGTGCATACCTGCCAGTGCCGTTCAAGAAAATTTCAAGTCAGAATTTGAGTAATAAAGAAAATCAGGGATAAAAAACTGCTGGCTAAAAGATAAATTACACTCTTGATGCACAACCCCCCTAAAATGCCGACCTCCCGAGGATCGGCCATGCCACCACGGATTATGAGAGCTAAATGTCCCCCTCCCCCCTCTTTTCCCTTTAGTCCCCGGATCCACCGCTACCCTCGCCCCCTGACAAACTCACCATAGGTTTTGTTTTTTAATAGCGTGCCGATCCTCTGCAGACAATACCATTGGATAATGGGTATTTCTCAGACGAGAAATAGCACCATTAGCCATGCCAATCAATTTAGTCAATGCCTTGACCATGCACACCCGCTCATCCAATGTTTCTACTATTTCTAACAACCACATGGTGTTAGAACTGTCTCTTTGTGCATGAGCGTAGGACACTGCAATGTCCTGATGTTCTTTGACTCGGTTTGGAAATTGGGGGTCATTCACCTCCACCAGCTTAGCTTCACAATCCAAAGATATTTTGTTGCACTGGAGAAGGGTATTCTGAAAATTTTTGAATCGTAGAATTGCCCTATCCCCTGAAACCGTTTCCACTGTCTGGTAGCCGTGGCGTCTACACTGCTTCATGTGAATTCAGAACTTTAATTCAGTCCAAAATCTGACAGGCGTGTTGGACAGTAGAAACGGGTCCCCCTAGGTATACCCGCCCTCAGACCGCTATGCCTGTAAGTAATAGCATTAGAATTACCAAGTGCACTTGGTTGGTCTGGCTGTTTGTATAACAACCACCGCCAAATTCTGACAAAATTAACTAAGAGACTTAGGCTGTGAACATCAACTCCCTTCCGCTTTGAAGGAACTCCATCTTTAAATTCAGTCTCGTATTGAACCACAGTAATGCCAATATTTAAATGGGCATTAGTCCTTTCAAACATGTCAATAGATTGAAGCGTTACTGGGTATTTTCCCGCTAAGCATGAAATCTACAATGGGGAAATCGGACCCCTCCTTCCCATGTACAGCCCAATTGTCTAAATTCTTCTTGGTAGCGTCCCGAGCTAGAGGCTCGAATGCTGATATGAGGAAAGCATATCGGAAACACTTTTGACCTGTTTCAAAACAGATCTTCTGGACCCCACGACAACCTACTAGATCTGGATTATAATTTAAAACTGTATCCCTCTCAGACCTAGCCCCCCCTCTTAAAATAAAATCTTTCTTAAATTTACAAATATTTACGCTTAAATTTTCAACAAAAAGAACTACTGATCCACTACCATTTTCATTATAGTTCTCGAGACGCGTAATAATTTGATCGACCCAATCCATGAAAACACCCCCAAAATTTTCTAAATTTGAATAAACCAAACGCATTTCGGAATGTATATAATGATAATAAACTTCGCTTTTCCCCTCATTCAAATAAAAAACTTTTAGAACAATGGAAAACTTAATTGAATCTCGACCTCCCCACAATAGACTTTGGTTCTCCCTATGTGCACAAATTTTTTCTACAGAGGCAGGCACAATTTCTATAGGGTCATAAACAAATTTTCCCCCCATAAGTGTATTAAAAGGATCCCCAAACGTCGCAGTGAAAACAACTATATTATTTAAAATTATATTCGACAATTGAAAATCGGGAAATGGTGTACCCCCTCCCCCTCTTGTATATTACCCCCTCCCCCCAGTTGTTCAACAATATCTGGCGAATGCTCCACTTCAGTTGTTCGAAGTGGAGTCGTTAGGGTATCGGAGGCTGGAGGAGGAGGGTTCCCTGTAAAATCATCTAAAAGCTGCAAGGTATTTGGGCTCAAGTCTACCAGCTCAACTGCGCTATTATCTACATTAAAAAAATCATCTAAAAAGTCGTCAATATTGAAAGTTACTTCAATGCTTTCGTCCCATGTTTCATTGTCTTGAAACTCCAGTGGCGGTGTTAGAATTGGTTCTTCCTCTTCTTCCCTGGACGGAGAGTAGGGGACCAATGCTCGTCCAATCTATAAATGAAAAAATAGCTTATTTTCAAAGTGTTCAAATCATCCCTACTGCTTTTAAAATTTGGATTATTATTGCTTAATAACATTTGGTTAATTCAACTGAAAGTTCCAACTTAACGATAATCAAAAAAATGACATGGAAGGCAACAATTTGGTCGTTTATTTTCAAAGTGTTAAAAAAAAAAAAATTTTTCGGCGCTTTTCGGAGCCACAGCGCATCCCTGTGGCGCTTCTCGGGGCCCACATCGCTTCCCGCGATGCTTCTCAAGCCCGTGGCGCTTCCCTGACCCGTGGCGCGTCCCCCAGCTCTTCCCGGACCCACCGGCTCCGCGGCTCCCGGCCGTTTACATAATGTCTCAAAAAAGTTGAAATATTTCTAAGTCCATACAGGTTCAGTGAACTCTTCATTAGCTCACAATTATTGTAAGCCACCGCGCGAGTGTTCCGATTTGCAAGACTAAACTTCAGACGAGGAAACAGTACAATTAAATGTTGTAAACCGTTAACTCACTATATTGTCAACAATGTTTCCCCATCACTAAAATATTGGCAAGGGTTTGTAAGATTGAAGGCTATTTTAAAAATATCCTTGCGCAAATTACGGGATCCATATGTGACAGATAGATAAATGGGACAGTTCCTTCTCTCTTAAAACTTTGTGATAATCAATTGTGAAAAATAGGAGATATTGAGTTTCAAATGGTGAGCATTAATTGACTAGAAATTATCCATGAAAAATATTCGCTTATGAGATAGTGGCGAAGAGATAGGGGTGAATGCAGAGAAAATAGCAAAGATTAGAAAAGAGCGGTTTCTTAGCAAAAAAATTACATTTAGATATGTAATAGGGGTTAATATCCCGCTGAGAAAAGTTTCTATTGGGATTGAAAAAGAAAAAAACATTGGAATAAATAGATAGGTAGGAAAAAATGCTTACATTTGCATAATCCGTCTGGTCTTGGGCACCCGAAGGACCAGGTAACGTGTGTTGGAGGGCGGGCGGGGCGGCAGCGCTATGTTCTTGCGTGGCTGGGCCGGCTATTTCACGATCTTGCGTAGCTTCGGCATTGTAGTTATCTGCCCACTCTCTCTTTAACTTTCTGCCATGCTGCATTGGGGCTGGCACTGAGGTGGCTGCTTCACCCTCCCTGGCTTTCTTGGAAGGAGGGGGCACGCATTCTTCATAATTGGCCTTAAAAAGAAGAGAAAAAATTAGTATCAAAATAATATGCCCCTTTTTTTACAGAAAGAAAGTTAGTACCCTCATCCATATAATTTTTTCTAGAAAAGCATTTATCACTAAGAAAGCACCCCTACGCCAAAAGCACAGCAATAGGTAAAATTTGCAAGAAATGCCCCTATTTTTACCATGCTGAGAAATTTTTTTAAATGTTTCCCGTCTATAGGTCTTTAAAATAGAAAAAAAGATTGTTAGCCTAGCAGCTTATAGGCCTAAATTACAATCTTGGATGTAAATGTACACATAATAAAGCTATCTTTTTTTATTAGAAACCCTCAGTTCTCTTACTGCCCAAACGCGAAGAAACAGTTTTGTTTTTCATTTTAAAATGATGGCGATAGAATTGAGGCATGGCCCCCTCCCCCTTTCGCCAATGTCCTAAATATATTGTTAGATCTTAATTTGAAAATAATGAGATTTCACTGGTTCTCCAAAAAGAGATTATATATGCCTGCGCTTAATAAATTGCAATTGTCTGCATGAAAGCGTTTTAATTTGACAGGAGAAAAACATCCCATTTTGATCTGAGAAACCTTTTACAGGAAGTGCTTTAAAAAGGGTGACAGCTAATTTTAGGCCTCGCGCTGGAGCATTATGTCAAAACAGAGCGGCATTTTCATTAAAAATTGACAGAAGTCAGTAGACACTTTAAATCACATTAGAGAAAGGAATACAATAGAGAAAAGTCAAACTTTAACGAAAAGAGAATTATTTCTTTTTGCGAGAGTTTTGTTGTAAAACAGTGAGGGGGGGGGGGTAGGTTTCGAGGGTAAAAAGAATATATTTTGCGTTTTCCATTGATTATAATGATGTTTGTATGGTTTGGGGGGGGGGTTTGGTTTTGAGGGTAAAAGAAAATATTTTATGTATTTAATTTTGACGGAGAAACAGTTCCTTTTGACTTTGGCTGCCGCGCTCGTAAACACATATGAAAAGGGGTGACAGCTAATTTTAACCTCGCGTAGAGCATTATGTCAAAACCAGAGCGGCATTTTCATTAAAAATTGACAGAAGTCAATGGTCGCTTTTAGCTAGGATATAGAACACTTAAAATTGCATAAATTTAACAAAAGGATAATTATTTCTTTTTGCGAGAGTTTTGTTGTAAAACAGTGAGGGGAGGGGGGTTAGGTTTTGAGGGTAAAAGAAAATATTTTATGTATTTAATTTTGACGGAGAAACAGGTCCTTTTGACTTTGGCTGCCGCGCTCGTAAACACATAGGAAAAGGGGTGACAGCTAATTTTAACCTCGCTTAGAGCATTATGTCAAAACCAGAGCGGCATTTTCATTAAAAATTGACAGAAGTCAGTGATCGCTTTAGCTGGAAATATATAAGGAAGGAATATAACGAAATGGTATTTCTTTTTGCGAGAATTTGGGATTGTAAAACAATGGCGGGAGGGTAAAAAGAATATATTTTATGTTTTCCATTGATTATAATGATGTTTGTAAGGTTTGGGGGGGGGGGGTTTGGGGTAAAGTAATATATTTACATTTTAGATGAATATAATGGAGGATGTCCAAGGAAAATTCGTTTGAAAATAAAAAATGCACTTACATTGCTAATTGCGGCTGCCAAGGCCTCAAGCTCATCAATATTATCCATTCTAGTTGTTTGCACTATGTCAAAATACTTTCTGATAATTTAATCACACTGCATGTCCGTTATATACGAAATCTCAAGGGCGAATTGTTATGTAACGGGGAAAACTATATGTAACAAGCCCTCTGATTGGCTGAGAAGGGGGATGTATCCGAATCGCTGATTGGCTGAGAAGGAAACACGTGATCTATCTGTTTCCGGGAAACTCATAGCATTTGGCTCGAGCAACAATAACAAATACTATTTCTGGACGCCATGACATTCGCCTCGAGCGTGCACTTACAACAACAACAACAACAACATTGACCTTGACATTTGCCTCGGAAACAACAACAAATACTATTTCTGGATCATAACAGTCGCCTTGAGCGTGCCAAAAACACACCTGGAGAAAGAGGTCATTGTCCCCACTAACCACGTGTTCTCTCTAGGGACTCTATGCCCATATTTGGGGTGCAAAAACGTTATAGGTGGCAGCAGGGGTGAGCAATGGGACCTTTACCCCCCTTTCTACTAATACTACTGAATTCTTAGCGTTCAACTTTAAATACTTCTTTTCTAAATAATTTGTTATTATATATAATTGCTTCTCAAGGTTATCTCTACTATCCGCCATTAGAGCTATTTTAGTATATACCATCTATTGAATTTGCCAACGCCCCCGTACCAAACAGGTTTTTCTGTTAGGTAAACAGGTCATTACACTCGGTCATTACACTCTTTGTCAAGAGATTAAACCAGTATTGTCTATAACTTAATTTACGTTGGTTAAACTTCCGAAGGTTAAGAAAGCGTAACAGGTAATTAAAGTATGAGAAATGGGATGCTATAATTAGAATGATTTTAAGTTGAAACATTGTGACGTAAAAATAACTCAATTATTTGCTTGCGTGTATAGGAATTCCCATGTTATTTGCTTTCTTGTATTTTGTGTTAAAATAAGTAGTTTTTTTATCTTTTAAAAGAGGTTTAAGGTGTTTGAGAGACTCAGTTGCCTAATTCCGTGTGATTTTAAAATTCAGATTGTTAATAAATAGTAACAGTTAATTAAAGTAATATATATGGGATGATATAATTAGAATGAATTTAAGTTGAAACATTGTTACTTAAAAATAAATAAATAATTTGATTGATAGTATATTAAATCAAATTTTAAGTGATTGATTTTATTTTTTGTTAAATTAAGTAGTTTTTATATCTTTTAAAAGAGCTTTAAGGGGTTTGAGAGACTCAGTTGCCTAATTCCGTGTGATTTTTCTTTACTTTATGGTCATTAAAAAAGATATTTTTGTGTTAAATAAGTAGTTTTTGTATCTTTTAAAAGAGCTTTAAGGGGTTTGAGAGACTCAGTTGCCTAATTCCGTGTGATTTTTCTTTACTTGATGGTCATTAAAAACGAAATTTTTGTGTTAAATAAGTAGTTTTTGTATCTTTTAAAAGAGCTTTACAGTGTTTGAGAGACTCAGTTGCCTAATTCCGTGTGATTTTTCTTTACTTGATGGTCATTAAAAACGAAATTTTTGTGTTAAATAAGTAGTTTTTGTATATTTTAAAAGATATTGACGGGGATTGAGAGAATCAGTTGGCTGATGAACATATAAATGTATGGCCGGGTTTGTAAGTAGTTGTATATATTAAAAGAGCTTGACAGGGTTTGAGAGACTCAGTTGCCTAATTCCGTGTGATTTTTCTTTACTTGATGGTCATTAAAAACGAAATTTTTGTGTTAAATAAGTAGTTTTTGTATCTTTTAAAAGAGCTTTACGGGGTTTGAGAGACTCAGTTGCCTGATTCCGTGTGGGTTTTTTTACTTGGTGGTCATTAAAAACGAAATTTTTGCGTTAAATAAGTAGTTTGTGTATCTTTTAAAAGAGCTCTACGGGGTTTGAGAGACTCAATTGCCTGATTACGTGTGATTTTTGTTTACTTGTGAGTAAATGAAAAATAAATATTTTTTTTAAATAATTAGTTTTTGTATCTCTTAAAAGAGCTTTAAGGGGATTGAGAGACTCAGTTGCCTGATTCCGTGTGATATTTATTTAATTGGTGGTCATTAAAAACGAAATTTGTTTTGTCAATCATGATTTTTTGTATCTTTTAAAAGAGATTTAAGGGGATTGAGAGAATCAGTTGCCTTATTCCGTGTGGTTCTACTTTACTTGCTGGTCATTAAAAACGAAATTTTTGTGTTGAATAAGTAGTTTTTGTATCTTTTAAAATAGATTTACTGGGTTTGAGAAACTCAGTTGCCTAATTACGTGTGGTTTTACTTTACTTGGTGGTCATTAAAAACTAAATATTTGTGTTAAATAAGTAGTTTTTGTATCTTTTAAAAGAGATTTACGGGTATCGAGAGACTCAAATTCCTTATTCCTTTTGGTGGTTATGTTCTTTATTGTAATTATATTCTATTTTTTGTTATTCAATAATTATTTTTATTATATTTTAATATATATTTTATTTTTTTGAGATAGTCAGTTACCGGATTCAGTGTGGTTTTCCTTTACTTGTTGGTCATTAAAAACTAAATTTTTGTGTTAAATAAGTAGTTTTTGTATCTTTTAAAAGAGCTTTACGGGTATTGAGAGACTCAGGTGCCGGATTCCGTGTGGTTTTTCTTTACTGGATGGTCATTAAAAACTAATTTTGTATTTTAAATAATTATTTGTTGTATCTTTTTACAGATCTTTACGGGGTTTGAGAGACTCTGTTGCCTGATTCCGTGGGGTTTTTCTTTACTTTATAGTCCTTATAGTCGAAATTTTTGTGTTATATAAGTATTGTTTGTATATTTTAAAAGAGCTTTACGGGGTTTTAGAGACTCAGTTGCCTGATTCCGTGTGGTTTTTTCTTTACTTGGTGGTCATTAAAAACGAAATTTTTTGTGTTAAATAAGTAGTTTTTGTATCTTTTAAAAGAGCTTTACGGGGAGTGAGAGACTCAGTTTTACCTTGTCACAGTTACATTTTCATGATTTTGCAAAGTTCATTTTGAATTTCTTTCGATTAAATGCAAGAGTTGGAATATTTCAGTAGTGTTTGGTTGTGGTTTAACTTGTTACAGTTACATTTTCTTGATTTTTCAAAGTTCATTTTGAATTTCTTTCGCTGAAATGCAAGAGTTGGAATAGTTCAGTAGTGTTTGGTTGTGGTTTACCTTGTAACACTTACATTTTCTTGATTTTTAAAAGATCATTTTGAATTTCTCTCGTTGAAATGCAAGAGTTGGAATATTTCAGTAGTGTTTGGTTGTGGTTTACCTTGTCACAGTTACATTTTCTTGATTTTTCAAAGTTTATTTTGTATTTCTTTCGTTTAAATGCAAGAGTTGGAATATTTCAGTAGTGTTTGGTTGTGGTTTACCTTGTCACAGTTACTCCAAACCTCTTTTTCCCAAATGTATCCAATAAAAAAATAGCTATTTTGTTAAAAATAGTTCAAAGATTATATAACAAAAACTCTGGTGTCAACACAATCCCCCAGGGCCCGGGGGCAGGCGTTGTAAGTTATGCCCTGGGGGCATATATTTGATTGGAAATTGAAAGTTTCAGTTCACTTTCTAAGAGTCAAAAGAGATTGGAGGGCACCTAGCCCCCCCCCCCCTTCCCCTCCAGGCCCTTTTTCCTCAAACCCATCCAATATGAACTTTAAGATAGCTTTTTTTTTTAATAGTTCAAAGACTATACAACGAAAACTCAGGGGTCAACACTGCCCCCCAGGGCCCGAGGGCAGGGGTTGTATGCTATGCCCTTGGGGACTATATGGTTCTTATGGAAGGAATGCTCGTATAAACTTCAGAGAGGAATCATTTGATTGGAAATTGATAGTTCTAGTTCACTTTTTTAGAGTCAAAAGAAATTGGAGGGCAACTAGCCCTGCCCCCGCGCCTCTTTTTCCCCAAATGCATCCAATAAAATTTTTTAGATGGCCATTAAGTTCAAAATTGCTCAAAAGTCAGATATAAAAAATAAGGTGTCGTCACAACCCCCCAGGGTCCGGAGGCAGGCTTTGTAAGTTAGGTTTGGTTGAGTATACTATTCTGGTGAAAGGGGTACTTATAGAAACTTCAGAGAGGGCCCATTTGTTCGATACTTGAATTTCCGAGCTTACTGTTCAACATTTAAAACATATCTAATGAAAGTTACCCCCTCCCCCCCACGCCTTCTTTTTCCAAACACAACTGATGAAAATTTTCAGATAGATATTTTTTTTTAAATAGTTCAAAGGTCGGATAAGAAAAAATCCAGTGTCAATAGAACCCCCAGGGCTTAGGGGAAGGCGTTCTAAGAACCATACATGCCCTAAGGGCATGTATGGTTCTTATGAAAGGGACGCTCGTATAAACTTAATAGAGGGCTCATTTGATTTGGAAATTTAAAGTTCTAGTACACTTTTTAAGAGTCAAGAGATTAAAGGTCAACTCGCCCCCCCCCCTCATGCTCTTTTTCCCTAAACCCATCCGCTTCAAATTGTTAGATAGCCAGTTTTTTGGAAAATGTTCAAAAATTAGATAAACAAAAACTCCCCCCAGGGCCCGAGGGATAGGCGTTGTAACTGTTGTCCTGGGGGCGTATATGGTTCTTATAAAAGGGATGCTCGTATAAACTTCAGAGGGGGCTCATTTGATTGGAAATTGAAAGTTCTAGTTCAATTTTGAAGATTCAAAAGATATAGGAGAGCAACTAGCCCCCCCCCCCACACCCACCCTTTTTTCCCCAAGCCCATCTGATAAAAATTTTATAATAGCCATTTCATTAAAAATAGTTCCTAGGTCAGGTAAGAAAAATCCCTGTTTCGACGGAACCCGCCAGGGCTGGAGGCAGGCGTTATGAGTAATGCTCTAGGGGCATATATAGTTCTTATGGAAGAGATGCATGTATAAACTTCGGAGAGGGCTCATTTGATTGAATATTGAAAGTTCTTGTTCACTTTTTAAGAGATCCGAGGGCAACTATCCCCCCTCCTCCACGCCCTAAATGCACCAGATAAAAATTTTGAGATAGACATTTTGTTAAAAATAGTTCAAAGTTCTGATAACAAAAAGTCTGGTGTTGACACAGCCCCTTCCAGGGCCCGGGGATCGGCTTTGTAAGTTATGCCCTGGGGGCATATATGGTTGTTATGGAAGGGATGCTCGTATAAACTTCCTAGAGGGCTTCTTTGATTGGAAATTGAAAGTTGTAGTTCACTTTTCAAGAGTAAAAAGTGACCAGAGGGTAGTTAGTTTCTCCCCACACTCCATTTATTTTTTTTCCAGAGGCACATCATATGGAAGGGGTCATTACATACAATTCAACGTTGGACCGTTTGATAGGAAATCGGGACTTTTATTCCCGTTTTTAAGAGTCAAAAGTGATCGGAGGGCAACTGGCCCCCCATGCCTTTTTTCCCGAAATACATATGATAAAAAATTTGAGTTAGTCATTTTGTTAAAAATAGTTCAAAGATCATATAAGAAAAATTCCTTTACGTATGGCCAGTTCGTTAAAAATCGTTCAAAGGTCGGATAAGAAAAATTCCTGCGTCGACACAACCCCCCCCCCCTCCCACCGCCCGGAGAATACGTTGTAAATATTGCTCTGGGGGCACTTATGGTTTTTATGGAAGATATGCTCGCATAAACTTTGGAGGGTTCATATGATTGGAAATTGAAAGTTCTCGTTCACTTTTTAAGAGTCAAAAGAGATCGGAGGGTAACTATCCCCCCTCTCCACGCCCTATTTTCCTCAAACCCATCCGATAAAAACTTTGAGAGAGCCATTTTTTCAAAATAGTTCAAAGGTCAGATAACAAAAATCCCGAGGTCGACACATCCCCCCCAGGGCCTGGGGGGCAGGCATTGTAAGCTAAGTCTTGGGGCCGTATGTGGTTTATATGAAAGGAATGCTCGTATACACTTCAGAGAGTGTTTATTTGAATGGAAATTAAAAGTTGTAGTTCATTTTCTCAGAGTAAAAAAAGATCGGAGGGCAGATAGCCCCTCCCGCCCGCTACCCCTTTCGGTTCATCGGATGGATAAAACCCAACCGATAAAAAATTTAGGTGACTAATTTGTTAAAAATAGTTCAATCATCAGATATTAAAACCCCCGGGTCGCCACCCCCCCCCCCAGGGCCCAGGGACAGGCATTGTAAGTTATACTCTGGGGATATATATCGTTCTTATAGAAGGGATACTCGTATAAACTTCAGAGAGGCTCATTTGATTGAAAATAGAAAGTTCTAGTCCACTTTGAAAGAGTCAAAAGAGACCGAAGCTTAATTAGTCCCTTCAACGCCCTTTTTCCCCAAACCCATCCGATAAAATTTTGAGATAGCAATTTTTTTAAAAATAGTTCAAATATCAGACAATAAAAACTCCGAGGTTGACACAAACCCATTTTTTCACTTTGATATTGTTACTTTGATACCAGTTTTGATACTTTGATGAATATTTGATTTTTTTTTTTTTTTTAAGTTTGATTTGGAAATGAAGAATTTTTAGAAACTTAAAATTTTTTGCAATCACAAACGAACGAAAATTAATTTAAAAAAACTTTCCGAAAAATAAGGCTTTCAAAGAAAAGTAAAGGCCATTTTAAACTTGAGCTCATCAGATACATATACCTTTTAAAATTCAAACTCAAAACGAACACAAATTACTATTAAAGAACAAATGAAACCCAAAACGAACAGAAATTAAATAAACAATCATAGCAAAAACATACAAAAAGTAATAAGATAAGTCAATAAATAGATCTTAAAGCGAGTAATGCTTAGATTGAATATGAAAATCAAGCTTAAAACGAAAAAAAAATATTTTCCTATTGAAGTATAAATGAAACTTAGAAAGAACAGAAATTAAATAAACAATCAATGCAAACAGTCATACAATAGATATTAATGTAAATTAATAAATAAATCTTAAAACGAGTAAAACTTAAATTGAATATGCAAATCAAGCTTGAAACGAACAAGAATCACTACAAACAAGAGTTTGGGTATGACCAAACTGTAAAAGTCTAAAACCTACTGCTTCATTGGCGCTTTACTGAAAACTATATGCGTCTTGAACAGTCTTGGAAAGTATAAACAACATCAAATTGAACATTCGATATATAATGATATTAATTGTTGAAAGATCCATCCGTTCGAAAACTTATTTCACTGTAATTGTATTCTTATTTTCAATGCTGTAAAAACTGGAAAAGAACGTATTTGTAATATAATTCGTTTTTAGTTAAGCGCCAATGATGCAGTAGGCTTTTGGTTTTTATTTACAGTTAGGAAAGGAGGCAGTATCCAAACACTTGTTTGTAGTGAAACTATATTAGTCTTTAACAACTTTAAAAAGTGCTAATAAATTAAACTGAATATTTGATGTATAATTATATTAATTGCAGAAAGCTCATCAGTTCAAAATGTTACAATAATTTTAATGTTTATTTTCAATATTAAGTACAAAGGAAAATATTTGTCATAAAATTGGTTTTCAGTAAAGCGCCAATGACGCATTAGGTTTTAGGCTTTTACAGTGAGAGAAGGAGGTCATACACAATCTCTACTTCTAGTGATTTTCGTTCGTTTCAAGCTTGATTTCCATATTCAATTTAAGTTTCACTCGTTTTAAGATTTATTTATTAATTTACATTAATATCTATTGTATGTTTGCATTGATTGTTTATTTAATTTCTGTTCGTTTTAAGTTTTATTTATACTTCAATATGAAAATATTTTTTTTCGTTTTAAGCTTAATTTTCATATTCAATCTAAACATTGCTCGCTTTAAGATCTATTTATTCATTTATATTATTACTTGTTTTACTTTTTTGATATGATTGCTTATTTAATTTCTGGTCGTTCTGAGTTTGAATTTTAAAAGGTATTTGTATCTGCTTAGCTTAAGTTTAAAATGGCCTTTACTTTTCTTTGAAAAACTTATTTTTCGGAAAGTTTTTTTAAATTAATACTATAGGCAACATTATAGCGTTGCCTCTGATTCCTGCACGACAGGGAAATTTAAGATTTTTACAACGCATTAAAAAAAGATCTTAGACGCATTCTTACACGCATTAAAAGACAGAAAGATTCTTACATGCATTAAAAAAAGATCATTCCAGGACTATTACGAAAGCCGATAAAGGCAATACTGTTGTTGTATTAGATTCAGATGATTACGACAAAAAAATCAGAGAAATTTTAAATGATTCTAACACATATGAACAATTAGCTACCGATCCCACAGAAAAATTTGTACAGGAAGTGCGAAAAGAGCTTTCTTATCAAAAAGGAAAAGGTGAAATTACAGATCAGTTGTACAAAAGGTTTTACCCACGCGGTTGCACGTCCCCTCGCTTTTATGGTCTTCCTAAATTTCATAAGCTCGGTAATACACTTCGACCCATTGTTTCTTCTTTTAATTCTCCTACAGCAAAAATAGGGAAATTCTTAACAGTGATATTTAGACAACAAATTCAGGATAAAAAATCATTTATTAAAAATTAAGCGGATTTTGTTTCAAAGTTAAAGAAAGTTTCGATTAAACAAAATACAAGAATTGTAAGTTTAGATGCAGATTCAATGTATACCAATTGTGATCCTCAAAAGGCCGAAATGATTTTGGAGCAAAAAACTTAATTCTAACCCATCTATATCAGAAAATTCTACTGTTTCGAATCAGACACTTCTTTCGCTTACATCCCTTTGTAACAGAACTTCTTATTATTTCCATCATAGAGATATTTTTTGTAGACAGAAATATGGGCTCTCCAAAGGGTGCCCCCCTTTCTCCAATAAAGCCTGATATTTTCATGGAAGACCTTGAAGAAATGGCTATTTTGCAAAGTTCTTATAAAACTGAATTTTGTGTTCGTTTTAAAGATGACATTTTTTTTTTATGGGAGCATGTTGACGAGTCTCTGGGTTCTTTTCTTCACTTGCTCAACTCCTTGGATCCAAAACTGAAATTTACTCAGGAATCAGAGATAGAGAGGCGTCTTCTTTTCTTAGATGGTCTGGTGCACCGAAATGATTCATGTTTCGAGTTTAGTGTATATAGAAAACCCACACATAATGACCGTTACTTAAGTTATTCCTCCAATCATTCTCCTGCTGTGAAAAGAGGAGTTGTCACTTCTCTAGTTGATAGAGCATTGAAAGTCTGTTCAACACGTTTCTTGGATTTAGAAATCAACCAACTTAGAGATATTTTATTTGGGAATGGTTATCCAATTAGTTTAATAAATTCTGTAATTACAAAACGCATTAAAAGATTATCAGATAGTTCCACAAAAAACACAAATCAAAGGAAAAATTCAGTTTATCTTGGTCTCCCATACATTAAAGGGATTTCAGACCACATTTCAAAAAATCTAAGGAAAAATAACATTTACACTTATTATAGACCCAGAAAAACTATCAGGTCCCAAATTTATCAAGGTAAAGACCCTATTCCGATAGGTGAAAACTCCGGTGTCTACAGAATTCCTTGTTCGTGTGGTCTTTGGTATATCGGAAGAACAAATCAGCGACTAACAGATAGATTAACCCAGCATTCTAGTTCAATTAATAATACACTTAAAAAGCGAAAAAAACCAGAAAATTTTGACTCTGCCCTTGCAGAGCACATTTTTAAAAAACCAGACCATACTATTTTGTTTAATCAAGCTAGTCTTATTTCGCATGACAAAGGTATTGTCCAGCACTACAGAGAAGCTGTTGAAATTTATAAATACCAACATTTAGGTCTAGCTTTAAACAGAGATTCCGGTGATTTAAGAATAAACGAGTCATATTTCGGTTTTCTCAAAAGAGAAGCCGATACGTTAGTAACTCCTGAAATAAACCTTGAACCACTTTCCCAGTCATCTAATCAAACACGTGAACAACCCCTTAGGTCTCAAAGGGTGTCTGCAAGAAATGCCTTAATTAAAATCCGAAATCAAATGACATAGTTTTCCAACTTATTTAATTGCTGGTTCGTTTTGTTTTTTCGAGTGAATGAATTGATTCCTTTCATTTGTCAGTTGATCGCTAGTATCCGTCGATGGCAGTTCATGTTTTTTTTGATTTTGTGCAAATCGCGGATATTGGCGAATAACTCGCTTTTATGGTTGTTAGGTAGTTGGTTTTAATTCTTTTAATTTTTGGCTTTTATTGATACATCGTTTCGTTTCGCGCTGAAGAAGAGAGGCGTTTGTCATCTCGAAATATTCGCTTTTTTTTTTCAGTATCGTCATTTGGCCTATAAAAACCCCATTTTTGCTCGTTTTTCTTTCTTTATAAGATTTTTGAGTTGCCAGAACGGGCTAAGGCCAACAAAATTAAAAAATTGGAAAATATTTGAGACTGATTGTGTTTTGTCACCATGATACTGTGTTTCCGTTGTCTTTCACCACCGAAAGACCACGAAAAACAAGAAAATAATGAAAAAAAATTCTAGTTCAACGCAGAAAATAAGTATTAAATGAAGTTTAAAGCTCATTAAATAAAAATAAAGGAGTGAAAATAGGCAAAAAATTAAGATACTAACACTAGCTTATCCGTTACTATCGAAACCATTTAAATTCGAGTCATCTCAGTATGTACAATTGTTCCATTTCAGTCCAAAGGCAACCAAGGTGCTTTTATTGTTATTGGGCATGATTTAAAGTGAAATCAAACGCTTTAAGTATTTAAAAAAAAGTACTTTATTTTTATTAACACTGAACGACGAAGAAAATCTAGATTTTTAAATCGTCAAAACGAGCTAAGGCCAATAAAAATGGAAGTGAGAAATGGCACATATTGTTGACTAATTCTTGGTTTTTTCATCACTAAAAAAAGAGTACAGAACATAGAAGTAGAATTGAGTTTAAGACCCACTAATCAAAAATTGCAGTTTTTATTCTAGTTTCATTGTCGTGTTTTCTATTGGTGTCCTCAGCTTTTGTTTTTTTTTATTTCTTTTGTTTTTCAGTTATCCATTTTTTGTCAAATTGTTAATGTCGTTTTGTTCTTTATGCTCTTTCTTCTGGTTTTGTTTATATATTTAAGCCCTGTTGGCGATTCTTATGTTCGTTATGTGTCCATAAAATAACAGTTCGATCATAGAAATTGCCACGCTATTGCTCGCACTACAGATTGCTTTCAACTAACGAAGAAATATTTCGAGTATTGTGAACGAAAATTGATGAGCAATTAGAACTGATTCTCTTGTCAACACAGTTTGTTTCTGTGATTAAAAGTGGCTTATAAGAGCTGCTGATAGCTTTTGTTGGCCCAAGCCTCCTCAAACATCGTAACGCAAACAATTCCTAAGTAGGCTGTTCCAATCGTTCTTTATCAAGCTGTCTGAAAGCTCTTCTAATTTCCGAAAACTATTTTTTTTTCTTTTTTAGTGATTTAAGGCATGGCCTAATCCTTTTTGTTTCCTTTGAACCAAAAACATCAATAGCATATTGAAGGGAAAGCCCAACTGGGCGTTAGATTTTATTATTTTCTTTTGTACAAATATATTACAAGGAATAATCATTGTCCTTGAAACAGGAATATAGAAAGTAAAAAGCAAAAATAATCATTATAGAAAACAATTAATGAAAATAGCGGTTTCATAGACGAATTCTTCTGTTGGCACAATACTCGATTTGACAAAATATTTAGTTAAAAAGAATATGTAAAATATTGACAAGTGAAAAAAATGTCATGTATCTCATCAAAATAATTTTTGTTTGACATTTTCTGGTGACACCACTAATTGATAGATACTTATAATCTTAGGCGAACAGCATGCTTTAGTGGTATATTTTGCAAAATATGTTTTCCTTCGATTAATATGGCGTTTAGGACAAAGTAGCATTAGATTTAGTGTTTGAACTAGAATTTGCGCGTTCTTCCTGGATGCCTGTTTCTTTCAGAAACCCTCGTTCCAATTTATTCCTAATCATTCCTGATAAAAATATGTTTTTGTACGGAATGAAGTTGATTAAAGAAAAACTTGCTTCAGTGGCAGATTCTAAAATTCTGATCATTCCAAACAGATTTTGACTAGATTGGACAAGCAAGGAATGATCCCTCAGTAAAACAAGTAAAATTTTCAACAGAACATGCGAAGCAAATCTGATATAACTGATTGGAATGATTGCTAAAAAAAAAAGCCCTTTGGACTCGCAAAAAAGTTTATATTATTTCATTCATCAGCGAGTGTTTTCTTTTTCACTCTCTCAATGTTTTTTTGGCAATAAATATATTTCTTATTAGGCACGGAAGAAACATAAGCTTCAATAGATCATTATATCATTAAAATGCCTTAATTTCTTTTTTTCAAGTTTATGATTTAAAACAAAAAAATTAAAATAAAGATCCTTCACAATCATTGCTGGCACATACGGCATCGAATCAACGTTTCAGTTGCTGTTTTTGCTTTTTTGTTTTTTTTTCATGAATATGAAGCAAGCCTGTTGCTCAACCATGCTGAGGTGGTGATCGATTCATGAGGATCGATTGCCCAGCAGAGCATCAATCCACGACACTATCGCAGGATTAAGTTGAAGGTTAGCCTAGGCTAATTGGGCCCGAAATTCAGGTGTGTAGTAAAGCACCGAGGATTAAATTACTTTGACTGCCTCTGTATAAGAATATTAGATTGTTACTGCTGTAATCACACTTTGTCTATATGTTTAATGCATTGTTATGTCTTTGGCGTCTGGCTAACCTGTCTCTGGCGCCTGGCCAACCGTTCAGTTGGTGACCTGGTCAATTTGACTTCACTCAGTTAATGGAACACGCACTGTGGTACTGTGACATGTGGACCACCCTGTAGTATGCATAGGTGTATTTAGCCCGAATTTTACGATTAGACAGTGCCATAATACCTTTCCTGCAATTTAGGTTTAAATCTACTACAAAATATGTTTTGGGCTTAGATACCGAGGGGGAGTCTTTGAATCAATTTTACGGGGAGAGCCCTCATCACTCCTTGTTTATGCTGGTGTTTGTTTATGTATATGTGTTTTTGCATTCTTTTCAGGCAAGTGCAACTAGGTAGAGACACTGTTGATATTAGTGACGTCTTGGGATACAAAATTGGCTCAGTTTTTAAGCTTGTTCACCAGACAGGACGCAATTTTAAGGCCGTTTTTACTGACAAAGTTTCAGACTTGAGGGATGGTGTTTTAGAAGGTAAATTTTGAATCGAATGAGTGTCTTTACAATAAGATGTGTGGTACACACTTATACAGAATGTCCCCAAAAGAATGCCAGATTTCATTCTACTATGAATCTAATTTATTGACTCTGTGCATGCCATTTCGACTGGTTTTGAATCCTAATAGCCTAAGTGAAAACACATCTATCCCTTGATACGGTGGCAGGAGGGGGGGGCACAGGGAATGTACGGAGCAAGGGTTAAAACAATTTTTAATTTTTCGGGAAATCTGTTGTTTGTTTTTTTGCCACCCACATAAGAGGGAAATTCAGTATATGTTGCCCCGATACTGCATTACTGCTGTTAAAACCATGTCATTGCATTAAGTAGTCCTGGGTAAATATTGCTGAACACTCTTCCTCTATGATTAGTGTTTAAATCTTTTGCTTACCCTTTTTGCTGTCTGGTTGCGATTCCCCGGGCTGAGAAAGAATAATTTAATTTGTCATTTTTTTTATGATAAACTAGAATTGTGGTTGCAATGATTGCACCATACAGTATATATATGTACATATATTTTCTATTGCAACAGATCATCGTTTCTTCCATGGTAATTCTAAAGCGCTCTGTAACAATTTTGGTCAAACGGAGTTTCTTAGCCTACATTCTCAAGATCGCAATATTCCATCTATTATTTCAATGGCTCTTGAAACACTTCCTCTTTTTACAATTTGTATTAAGTTTTCTTTTTTTAATTTTTAGAAGTTACAAAATCTACTGTTAATACTAAAATTAATACTACCTAACGTATGTTCATTCAACCAAAAATATTCTGTTTTCAAACAAATTCTTATTAATTAGAAAAAAATATCGAAACATGTTTTTAATTTCTTTTGCATCTTGTTGTCGTTAACGTAATTTTTAAATCATTGTTTGTATCAATTTTTTCTTAGGCATAGGTTCTGGTGAGGATAACCAGAGCCAATGGGATGATAATACTTCTCAGAAGCTTTCACACAAGGAGATAGCTCAGCTTCGCAAGGAAGGGACATCAGCTGCAGATATTGTAAAGCAGCTTGTAGAAAATAATGCTGCTTTTGAGTTAAAGACTGGATTTTCACAAGTAAGATGATTTAAAGAATATTTGCATCATATTTAGAATATTCCAAATATTATAGGATAAATTTTATAAAGCTTAAAGTTAATCAACAAGGGCTACAAGCATAAGAAAAATTTTAGATAAAGGATTAAAAGCCCACAAAAAGAGGTTTAACCATGATGTAAATTAAACCATCAAATTCAGCATGTCTGAGAATCCCCACGTGGTGTTTCAAGCCACCATCTTCTAAAAAACGGAATTTAGTACTTTCCTGAAAAGGATGGTCATGGATATGCGTCTATATTTTTGCCTTTTTTTTGCTGTTTTTGTCTTGGGATAATCACGTCCAAATAGGATCTTTGAATTTAGAAGAGGGCTCTTTGAATGAAAATGGAAAAGATTTAGCCCTCACTCCAAGCATCATAAGGGATTGCGCCATTGCTAAGTGTCCATCTCTGCCAGTTTATACGACAATACTGCAATTTCGGTCCTAATAGTGACAAAATACTATTGAAAAATTACATAAAAAGCAATCTTAATCAAACGAAACCAAAAACAACATTAGAGCTCAAGACTTATATAAGCTGTATTAAAGTTTAGGGTAGGCTACTCAATTAAAGAGACTAAATTTGGAGTTGAAGATTTGCTCCGAATTTGACATATTTTTTTTTACTGGTCTAACAATACTACAATACATCAACGTACAAGACTACAAGTTGACAATAATGTAGTAACAATAGTGTTCAGTATAGTGTTCAATAGTGTTCAGTAACAATAGTGTTCAGCATACACGATTATAAATACTGCTAGTTCTGACTGAGTAAATAGATGCAAAGGAGCCAAAATAATCGTACTGAATTTTGGCATGTCAATAGATACCTGTAAAAAATAATCTAAGTTGTTCCTGGTATGAAGGCCATGCTTTATTGACCAAAGTGTAGTATTTTGTCATGACCAGTGTCTCTTCTGGCGGCCTTCCAAATATTCCTGCCTATTTTGACCATTTTTGAGTATTCTGTCGTAACTTCTGCCTTCCATGAATATTTATGAGTTAAGTCTCCTAGACTTTAAATGAGACTCATTCGAAGCACATTCTATTGACAACAATTTAAAGTGCTATAAGCACTAAAAAATTAAAAACATTAAGCTGAATAAAAAAATAAAGCTTTAAGTTCAGTGCTATCTTTGAATCATGAAATATTTTTGGGAAGTCAGGGTTGTCTACCGATTCATTGACCGTGTTTAATGTTATTGTCTTAGGTTCTACTTTGGGGGACCTGACTGGACTTCATTTGACATTGGAAGCCTCCACTCAAGCGCCTGAGCAAAGTAATGGCCCTTTTGACCTTTGGAATTTAGGACCCTCTTGCAATGGTCATTTGCGAGGGATGCTTACTTAAGGTGCTAAGCAAAAAAAATTTGTTGGTGCTGAAATTTTTTCAGCACAATCAGGAAACCACTAGAAACCAAGAAAAATGTATGTAGAATGAAATTGAAATTTTGACCAGTTCACAGTCTTTGCTTTACTTCGTCAAATATAAAAACACGCTCTGACGTCAATTTAAGCGATTCAGGTTTTATTCTTATTTTACGTGATTTCTAGTTTATATTCAGTTTTTATTTTAAAATTTGTATTGTTGTCGTGCATCATTTTTAGGAGAAGTACGTCAAAAAGAAAAAAGAAAAGTATTTCGAATACATCGAAGTGTTGAGACCATCGATTCGCCTTATAGCCCAAATGCTTTATGCCCAGAATCCTCTTAAGATTTTGTAAGTTGACCCTGTCATTTTTTTTACTTTTTTCTATTTTCCACATCGGTTCTTCAATCCTACCCCTTTATATTTCCCCTTTGTGTTTTGTTTCCTATTCATTTTCTTTTTAGGTCTCTTAGTGTAAATTCATCTGCATCTTATGGTCATTGTATTAAAATTCTGTTTTACTCATGAAGCTTATTCTAGTTACTGGCGAACTAAATTTAAGATTTTAACAACAGTTTCAATGGGTTGTATGTGGATTGCAAGCAGTCAATCTAAAGCGTAAAACTAGGACCTGAAGACGCTTGATTGTGCGATAAATATGAAAAAAAACTTACCTTTTTTCAACTTGTTGTTGTTAATAAGAGGGTATAGACGAGCGATATACTATGCTCTTGATGCACGTGGCCCTCATTCTTTTATTTGCACTTTATTTTTCATCATGGGTGTTGCACAGAAGACGTAGTACAAGAAGATGTGCAACTTTTTCTTCTGTCATCTTCTTTCCCTTCTACATTCACCAAATAGAGTTTCGTCTCATGATTGTGTTATTTCTCACAAACACTTTTTCACTTATCAGTATCCACTTGGTCAATATCTAAAAATGACGAAATAAAATATATCTAAAATGAATAAACGCATTTCATCTTCCATGCTTCTTTTTTTCTAATTTTTTACCATTAAGCTCATCTTCTTTTCTATAGTATTTTTTTCTTTACATTTTTTTTTAACACATTATAAATATATCACATCCTTACCGCAAAATTGAATAAAAACCTGTTTCTTTTATAAAGTGGCCTAGATATCTCACAGACAGCTTCCTATCTCACTTTGGGGCTTTTTTCAACTTTGAAATTTAACAACGAAATAGACGATAAATAAACATACATATTTATGCCATGAATAAACACATGCATATTTTTTTTTGTAGGTGGAACAATCAGATCGGTCTGAAGGTATGCTGTTTGACAATGGGTATGGCATATCTGTGGCGTTAAGCAAAATGGGCGTAAGTCCACTTTTTTCCGAAAATGAATTAAGAATGGTTTATAAGGGCTCAAAGAGATCTATCAATTGCTCTATTCAAAATGGGCTCACCTTTAATTCTGACCGAGTTATAAATTGCTCCAAAAAGGCGTAACAAAGAGTGTAAGTCCCTTATTTTCTAAGTAATGAACAATTCAGCAATTTGGACATTTCCAGCGAATTCCGATCAAAAAGTTCACTAGGAATCAATCTTTAAAGTTTCAAGGTTATTAAAGTCTGATTTGTAAGAAAGATTTTTTCATTGTGCGTTTTTATTTTCATTTTGATCTCCGGTAAAATCATAATAAGTGTACTTACGACCTTTTTGCTTAACGCCACAGATATGACTTAAATAGGCTTGACGAGCATAAATAGGCAAATCTATGCTAAAAAGAAATAGGCATTTAAACTCAAAGGAACAAACATTTATTTCTTTAATCATCATTGTTTACTCTTTCAAAAAATGTATTAATTTTTTTCTTTTATTCGTTTATTATTTCACTCATTTGTTATTTTTTACATTTATGTTGGAACAAATTTGAAGCTTAAACACCTTAAATGACAGGAGGAATGCCATCTACCTCAATCCCACATGAACTTTCACATGTTTTATTTAAACGAAATGATTAAATTATGATCATTGTATAACCCAAATGAAGTTTGTTATTGCATAGTTGCATTGTTGTCTTGAATGTACACACCTTGTATTTATTAAAATAAGCAGGTTTCTTTGAGGAACATGAATAATCCGCCGACGCATAATCGAAAGTATACTGGATTGGATTTTGTAATTTGGGAGGTTAAAAAACCTGACACTCCCACCAAATGTACCCACCTCTCAATAATATTTGATCAGTTCATAACATAATGACTAACTCATTAAGACTAAGAATAAGTGAATCAAGTGGACACCTTCACTTACATAGGAAGTATTATTAGTAAAGGCAGTGGGTGCAGTGAAGATGCTAAAATTAGAATAGGCAAGGCTCAGGTTGTTTTTCATAGTTGAAAAGAGTTTGGAAGAATAGAAAGATAAGTCCGTGAACCAAGAATAGAATATTGAAAATTATAGTTATGACAGTGGCAAAGTATGGTTATGAAGCGTGGACGCTCTGGAAAACGGAGTAGATTTTGCTAGATGATTTCCAAAGAAATTGCTTACGAATTGTATTGGGTACCCAACTGACTAACCGTATCTTAGACAGTGGGTTACAAAAAGTGTGGTTCAAAATGACACGTTCTGCGGATGATGGATAAAAAATTGCCAAAGATTGTCTTGTTCGGCCAACCGTCTAAGGCCAAACGAAAAGCAGGTCGTCCCAGAATGGGGTGAGAAAATGGAGGGAGGCTTTGAATAGATTGGGATGAAAGAGGCGTGTGCGTAACTGTGTTGACCTCAGGTGGCTTGGTGGTACTGTGAGTTTTTGGTAGTAGCAGTAGTTGATAACATTTAAATTTTGTATAAATTGGAATAATGGTGATTTCTTTTGCACTGAAGTATAGATTATTAAGTATTTTTTCAAGAATTTTTTTTCCAGTTATGGTAAAGAGCAAAATAAAACTTGGCTAAGGGGAATTATCCATATAAATGGTTCTGTATAATCTGTATATTGATTCAAACAACACTAATTAGCATTTTAATAGCCTTTTAGATTTGGGGAGATTTTAATTTGCCAACCCTTCTAAACAAACTTTTGACAATAAAAAAACAAAAAAACAAAAAACTCAGCTAACAAATTTCGATTAAAAAAAAAATCTTAAAATATTTGTAATACTTTTTTATATTTGTTTCCGATCTGTGTACGTTTTTTTGTACTATTCATTGAGTTTGTTATATATTTTTATGTAAGTAACTCAGGCGTTTATGTAGTTGAATTCAAAGTTAACGGTATTTTAAGGGGGGTTGCTTTTATTTATTTGTTTTTTTTTTATTTATTTTTTTGTAGCCCTTTGACTGTTTTATTTACTCTAGTTCCATCCTCGTCCCATTTTGATTTGAGCTGCCTCCGTCGAAAATTTTATGTTTATTATTTTACTTTTATTATTTATTATTTTTATTATATTGTTGAAACTATTGGTTATGTTTATTCTTTATATTGTATAATTAAATTGGTTATTTTAAATTGGAAAATGGAAAACACTTAGCAAAACAGTGTAATGTAACTAAAAATAATGAGTACCTAGCACATAAGGAGTATTTTTTTTTATAATTTGTTGCGGAATGTCCTATATTTTTCATATATGTCCACCCTCTTCCGAACACCCCTCCCCTTATTTTCTTGTCCGTAGTACAAGAAGGAATCCCGTGCTTTTCCTGACTGAATGGAAATAGTTGTTTTTTTTATTCTTGAGCAATATTATTATTTCAGTAAGAATTGTTTAATAAAACTGAATATTTTAGAACCCATTCAAAGGAAGAAAAGTTGATGGCGTTGCAGCCACAGACTATAACTGACACTAACTGAATATTGTACAATATAACAGAAGAATTGTATAATAAAACTGAATATTTTAGAACCCATTCAAAGGAAGAAAAGTTGATGGTGTAGCTGAATCACACAAGATACCGCCACAGACGATACATTACTCTTATACAGTTTGATAAATTGGATACATTCTGTAAAAAAAAGGATAAAGAGCGTTAGTAAAACTTCAAACCAACAGAAATTAACTAGTTTAAAACTTTAAAATTAAAAAAACATAAATTGTTGTTACTGAAGGCATCAAACCCAAAATAAACTTCAATAGAAATTTCAATAAATAATTGAGTCTAACTAAAAAAAAAACAGAAATAAAAATTTCTAAACAGAAGAGATTACTACAAATAAAAATGTATGAGGTTGTCTAAAGTATTGTAGGTTCTTTGGAGCCATGTGTGAAAAACTTCTGTGGAAAACAAACATCCTCGGAAGTATGATGGTCACGTGAAGTATCACTCAATTATAATTTTGTCAGTTTTCCTTAAGTTACTTTTTGCCAATATATGAATTCATATTTCTTAACTGATGATTGAATTGTGCATTTTGTTGGTTGGTAGAGAGGAACGGTTGGTTGGGGGATGGTAAGAAGGACTGGTTGGTTGGGGGGTGATAGTGAGTAATAGGGGGATGGAAGGATGGGCCAGTAGGGAAGGAGTAGGGTTGTTGGGAGGGTTATGTCTATTGTGGAAACGATTATGTAAAGGACTTTAGTGTTGTTTTGTTTTTTAGTTATTTTTAATGCTGTTGGCTGGTGTGTTTAAAAAATGTTAAAAATTTTCTACTGTACTCCAACAAAAGTGTAGATTTTGCATTAGTGCAGTAGATGTAAATTGTAAATAATTGAAACTATATTTAGTAATAAAGTCAGTATCAGTATCACTCTAATTAACATATTCTGTTTTCTTTCAGGAACTTGAGGATTGACATGCTCTCACAGATATTGACTCGTGCTAACATCAGATCGGGAGGAAGATATTTAGTTTTTGAGAACAGTAGTCTCGGTTTAATGACAGCGGCCATTATGGAAAGAGTCGGCTCGGTGGGAACTGTTTACCAGATTCATGGAGGCAGTGGATCCCCAAAGTAAGCTTTTTCTAGAATGTTTACTTTCCACTGAGTCAGATACTAAAATGTTGAGGTAAATGTTGAGCCGATTTTTTTTTAAACCTGCCAATTAAATAAGGAATTGTAGTAGAGGGGACAATCTGCCCATGTATTAATGGAAAAGCTTTACCTGATTAGAAGTGATTTAAAGTGACTGTTGATGTTCGAAAACCAATATAAACGATTAAATACGAGAAACGACACATAAAAGATGCATTTTTACTCGATTTCCCTCGTTAGTGGGCTTTGAGGATCGATTTTATCTTCTCTGGCACCAAAAAATTGTGGCAGTTGATAAAATGCTTAAACCAAATTAAATGTGCTAGTCATCAAAACCATTAGAAGTCAGAAAAGACAAAGTTATTTCCTATAAAATACTGTCCACTTGGTCTTCTATGTGTTTTCTACTTCTAAGAAAACATATATGATATGCATTTGTGCAGACTTATTTTACTTAAATAACGTGCTAGTTAATGCAGATAAAGGTTGTTGGTAAATGAAGAAAAAAATATTATCTCATTTGAAATAATGTAGAAGCATCCTTTGTTGTTTCCTTTGAAGAGAGACTGCTGTCCCTTTTTCTTCAAGTTTCCCTAGACTCAGAAGAACACTGCTCCTGAACCAACGTAAAAGCGTAGCAGCTGCCGATAAGGCCTCATCGCACATATTAGTTGTATGTTATCGTTCTCTCCAGCACTCGATCTAGCTCTACATCGTTTCTTGCCACCGTTTCGCCGGCTACCTCTTCAATGTTTAAATGTATTTTCAAATTGGTCTCTATTATC
>NC_142795.1:19245059-19392179 GCF_049724085.1 Artemia sp. Qi Xiang Cuo
ACAACCAAACACTACTGAAATATTACAACTCTTGTTTTTCAATTTTGTAAATTCAAATGAAATATTAAAAAACATGAAAATGTAACTGTGAAAAGTTAAACCACGAGCAAACGCTACTGAAATATTCCATTTCTTGCATTTCAACGACAGAAATTCGAAATGAAATTTGAAAAATCAAGAAGATGCAACTGTGACAAGGTAAACCACAACCAAACACTACTGAAATATTCCAACTCTTGCATTTCAACGAAAGAAATTCAAAATGAACTTTGAAAAATCAAGAAAATGTAACTGTGACAAGGTAAACCACAACCAAACGCTACTGAACTATTCCAACTCTTGCATTTCAACGAAAGAAATTCAAAATGAACTTTGAAAAATCAAGAAAATGTAACTGTGACAAGTTAAACCACAACCAAACGCTACTGATATAGTCAAACACTTTAAGTACAACGAAAGAAATTAAAAATGAACGTTGAAAAATTAAAAAATGTAACTATGACAAGGTAAACCACAACCAAACACTACTGAACTATTCCAACTCTTGCATTTCAGTAAAAGAAATTCAAAATAAACCTTGAAAAATCAAGAAAATGTAACTTTGACAAGGAGAAAAACAAAAAAACAAAACTGAAATATTCCAACTATTGCATTTCAACAGAAAGAAATTCAAAATGAACTTTGAAAAATCAAGAAAATGTAACTGTGACAAGGTAATCCATAACCACCCGCCTCTTAAAGAGTACAACTCTTGCATTTCAATGAAAGAAATTCAAAATGAGCATAGAAAAATCTAGAAAGGGTAGTAGTGAATAGGTAAACCGTGACCATAGACTAGTGACCAATCCACAGTTTTGCTATTATAGGCACAAACCACAAAATGAGAATTGAAATATACAGAAAATGAAACTGTGACAAGGTCAACCATAAGCAAACACTACTGAAATAGACCAACTCTTGCATTTCAACGAAAGAAATTCAAAATGAACTTTTAAAAATCAAGAAAATGTAATTGTGACAAGGTAAACCACAACCAAACACTCCTGAAATATTCCAAGTCTTTCTTTTTAGTTAAATAAATTCAAAATGAACTTTGAAAAATCAAGAAAATGTAATTGTGACAAGGTTAACAACGACAAAACACTATTGAAATATTCAAACTCTTGTATTTCAACGAAAGAAAGTCAAAATGAACTTTGAAAAATCAAGAAAATGTAACTGTGACATGGTAAACCACAACCAAACACTACTGAACTATTCCAACTCTTGCATTTCAACTAAAGAAAGTCAAAATGAACTTTTAAAAATAAATAATCTTTAATTTCATCAATCTAAACCACAAGCAACCATTACTGAAATATTCCAACTCTTGCTTTTCAACGAAAGAAATTCAAAAATGAACTTTGAAAAATCAAGAAAATGTAATTGTAACAAGATAAAACACAAACGAACCCTACTGAAATAGTCCAAATCTTGCATTTCAACGAATGAAATAAATAATGAACTTTTAATTATATAGAAAAGTTAACTTTTAAAATGTAAACCACAAAAAACCAATACTTAAATAGTACAAATATTTAATTTAGACAAATTAAATTCAAAATGAACTTTGAAAAATCAATAAAATGTATCTGTGATAAGGTAAAACTGAGTCTCCCACTACACGTAAAGCTCTTTTAAAATATACACAAAATAATAATTTAAAAAAAAAAATTTCTTTTTTAATGACAACAAAGTAAAGAAAAAACCACACGGAATCAGTCAACTGAGTCTCTCAAACCCCTTAAAGCTCTTTTAAAAGATACAAAAACTACTAATTTAACAAACAAATTTCGTTTTAAATGACCATCAAGTAAAGAAAAACCACACGGAATCAGGCAACTGAGTCTCTCAATCCCCTTAAACATATTTTAAAATATACAAAACCTAATTAATTAACACAAAATTTTCTTTTTTAATTACAATAAAGTAAATAAAAACCACACGGAATCCGGCAACTGAGTCTCTCAATACCCGTAAAGCTCTTTTAAAAGATACAAAAACTACTTATTTAACACAAAAATTTAGTTTTTAATGACCACCAAGTAAAGGAAAACCACACGGAATCCGGAAACTGAGTCTCTCAATCCCCGTAAAGCTCTATTAAAAGAAACAAAAACTACTTATTTAACACAAAAAGTACGTTTTTAATGACCACCAAGTAACCAAAAACCACTTGGAATCTGGCAACTGATTCTCTAAATCCCCGTAAATCGCTTTTAAAAGATAAAAAAACTAATGATTTAACATAAAAACTTCGTTTTTAATGACTACTAAGTAAAGGAAAACCACACGGAATCAGGCAACTGAGTCTCTCAAACCCTGTAAAGCTCTTTTAAAAGATAAAAAAACTACTAATTCAACACAAAAAGTTATTTTTTTTTTTCCCACATTTAAAGAAAAACCACACGTAATTAGGAAACTGAGTCTCTCAATCCCCGTAAAGCTCTTTTAAAATATACAATAACTACTTATTTAACAAAAAAATTTGTTTTTTAATGACCACCAAGTAAAGAAAAACCACACGGAATCCGGCAACTGAGTCTCTCAATCTCCGTAAAGCTCTTTTAAAATATAAAAAAACTAATTATATAACAAAAAAATTTCTTTTTTAATCACCACCATGAAAATAAAAACTACACTGAATCAGCCAACTGAGTCTCGCAAACCCCGTAAATCTCTTTTAAAAGAAAAAAAAAATTATGATAAAAAAAAAAAAATTCTTTTTTAATTACAATAATTAAAAGAAAAATCAAACGGAATCCTGCAACTTAGTCTCTCAAACCCCTTAAAGCTCTTTTAAAAGATACAAAAACTACTTATTTAACACAAAAATTTCGTATTCTAATGACCATCAATTAAAGGAAAACCACACATAATCAGGCAACTGAGTCTCTCAAACCCTGTAAAGCTCTTTTAAAACATACAACAAACGACCACCAAGTAAAGAAAATCACACGGAATCCGGCAACTGAGTCTCTCAATCCACGTAAAACTCTTTTAATATATAAAAAAACTAAGGATAGTAAACAAAAATTTCGTTTTTAATGCTCACAACGTAATAACAAACGACTTGGACTAATTCGACTGATTCTCTCAATCAACGAACAGATACTATAAAAGTCACCATATCTACTAATAAATTACACAAAATAAGTTTTTAATGAAACACAAGTAAATTAAAATCACACGGAATTAGGCAACTGAGTCTCTCAAACCCCTTAAAGATCTTTTAAAAGATATAAAAACTACTTATTTAAAACAAAAATTTCATTTTTAATGACAATCAAGTAAAGAAAAATCACACGGAATTAGGCAACTGAGTCTCTCAAACCCCTTAAAGCTCTTTTAAAAGATATAAAAACTACTTATTTTAGCACAAAATACAAGCAAGCAAATAACATGGGAATTCCTATACACGCAAGCAAATAATTGAGTTATTTTTACGTCACAATGTTTCAACTTAAAATCATTCTAATTATAGCATCCCATTTCTCTTACTTTAATTACCTGTTACGCTTTATTAACCATCGGAAGTGTAACATCACACGGAATTAGGCAACTGAGTCTCTCAAACCCCTTAAAACTATTTTAAAAGATATAAAAACTACTTATTTTAACACAAAATACAAGCAAGCAAATAACATGGGAATTCCTATACACGCAAGCAAATAAATGAGTTATTTTTACGTCACAATGTTTCAACTTAAAATCATTCTAATTATAGCATCCCATTTCTCATACTTTAATTACCTGTTACGCTTTCTTAACCATCGGAAGTTTAACCAACGTAAATTATGTTATAGACAATACTGGTTTAATCTCTTGGCAAAGAGTGTAATGACCGAGTGTAATGACCTGTTTACCTAGTAGAAAAACCTGTTTGGTACGGGGGCCTTGGCAAATTCAATAGATGGTATATACTTATGTTATCCACGAATAACATACAGGATAGCCTATACCAGTCCGAAGATACATAAGGGGCTCCATTACTTTTCATAAAACTATCGAAATCATTAACAAACAAGGATAAAATATTAGGAGACGAAGAATATCCTTGTCTCATACCCACACGAACCGGTCTAGAAAATTTTCCCATAACCTTCACAACAAATTTCACCTTCCGATACATATCTTCTATTATTGCTACAAAACAAGACGGCAAGCCTATTTCTAACAAACTTTCAGTTAACAACCTCCTATTTAGCGAATCAAAAGCACTTTTCAGGTCTAAAAGGCTACGAATAGCCGATCATTTTTCCCTCTAGCATATTTCCTTCTCAATATATCCAAAGTAAAATATGGTCAACAGTGCTGAATGTCGATCTGAACCCTGCTTGCATTGGGCTAAGTATTTCCTCCTTATCTAACCAATCTCTTAGCCTAAATTCCAGAGCCTTACAAAACAATTTACTTACTACAAAAAACTTTCCGAAAAATAAGTTTTTCAAACAAAAGTAAAAGAAAAGTAAAGGCTATTTTAAACGTAATTTTATAAATAATTTTATAAATAGCTTAATTGATAGCTATTTTAAGGCTATTTTTTCAAAGAAAAGTAAAGGCCATTTTAAACTTAAGCTCAGCAGATACAAATACCTCTTAAAATACAAACTCAAAACGACCAGAAATTACTATTAAAGAATAAATGAAGCCCAAAACGAACAGAAACTAAATAAACGATCATAGCAAAAACATGCAACAAGTAATAATATAAATGAATAAATAAATCTTAAAGCGCGAAAGGAACAAAAATCACTACAAACAAGAGTTTGGGTATGACCTCCTTCTCTAGTTGTAGAAATCTAAAACCTTCTGCGTCATTAGCGCTTTGCTGAAAACCAATTTTATGACAAATATTGTCTTTTGTACTTAATATTGAAAATAAACATTAAAATTGTAGTAACATTATGAACTGATGAGCTTTCAGCAATTAATATCATTATACATCAAATATTCAGTTTAATTTATTAGCTCTTTTTAAAGTTGTTAAAAACGAATACATTTTCACTACAAACAAGTGTTTGGATACTGCCTCCTTTCCTAACTGTAAATAAAAACCAAAAGCTTACTGCGTCTTTGGCGCTTAACCGAAAACAAATTATATTACAAATATTTTCTTCTCCAGTTCCTACAGCATTAAAAATAAAAATACAATTACAATGTTACAAATTCTTGGACTGATGGATCTTTCAACAATTCATATCATTATACATCAAATATTCAATTTAACGTTGCTTATACTGTCCAAGACTGTTTAAGACGCATATAGTTTTAGTGTAAAGCGCCAATGACGCAGTAGGTTTCAGACTTTTACAGTGAGAGAAGGTGGTCATACCCAAACTCTTGTTTGTAGTAATTTTTGTTCGTTCCAAGCTTGATTTGCATATTCAATTTAAGTTTCACTCGTTTTAAGATTTATTTATTAAGTTATATTAATATCAATTGTATATTTTTTTGCATTAATTGTTTATTTAATTTCTGCTCGTTTTAAGTTTCATTTATACTTCAATAGCAAAATATTTTTGTTTTTTTGTTTTAAGCTTGATATTCATATTCAATCTAAGCATTACTTGCTTTAAAATTTATTTATTCATTTATATTATTACTTGTTTTATGTTTTTGCTATGATTGTTTATTTAATTTCTGTTCGTTTTGGGTTTCATTTATTCTTTAATAGTAATTTCTGGTTATTTTTATTTTTAATTTTAAAAGGTATTTGTATCTACTGAACTTCAGTTTAAAAAGATCTCCACTTTTCTTTGAAAACTTATTTTTCGGACAGTTTTTTTTAATTAATTTTTGTTCGTTTTTGATTGCAAAAAATTTCAGGTTTGTAAAAAATCCTTATTTAAAAATCAAACTTAAAAAAAAATCAAATATTCATCAAAGTATCAAAACTGGTATCAAAGTAAAAATATCAAAGTGGAAAATAGGGTTTGTGTCAACCTCGGAGTTTTTATTATCTGATGTTTGAACTATTTTTAACAAAATTGCTATCTCAAAATTTTATCGGATGGGTTTGATGAAAAAGGGCATGTGAGGACAAATTAAGCTTTGGTATCTTTTGAATCTTTAAAAGTGAACTAGAATTTTCTATTTTCAATCAAATGAGCCCTCTCTGAAGTTTATACGAGTATCCCTTCTATAAGAACCATATATATCCCCAGAGTATAACTTACAACGCCTGTCCCTGGGCCCTGGGGGGTTGTCTTGACCCTGGAGTTTTAATATCTGATGGTTAAACTATTTTTAACAAAATAGTTACCTTAAATTTTTATCGGATGGGTTTATCCATCCGTTACGTCCAACGGCGTGGAGGGCGGGAGGGGCTAGTTGCCCTCCGATCTTTTTTCACTCTGAGAAAATGAACTTCAACTTTTAATTTCCATTGAAATAAACCCTCTCTAAAGTTTATACTAGCATCCCTTTGATAAGAACCACATACGGCCCCATGACATAGCTTACAATGCCTGCCTCCCAGGACTTGGGGGGATGTGTCGACACCGGAGTTTTGTTATCTGACCTTTGAACTATTTTGAAAAATGGCTCTCTCAAAGTTTTATCAGATGCGTTTGAGGAAAATAGGACGTGAAGAGGGGGGCTAGTTCCCCTCCGATCTTTTTTGACTCTTAAAAAGTGAACGAGAACTTTCAACTTCTAATCATATGAGCCCTCCGACGTTTATACGAACATACCTTCTATAAGAACCATATATGCCCCCAAATCAATGCTTACAACGTCTTCTCCGGGCCCTGGGGGGGGAGGATGTCGACACAGAAGTTTTTCTTATATGACCTTTGAAGTATTTTTGACAAAATGGTCTTACGTCAAGGAGTCTTGTTATATGATCTTCGAACTATTTGTAACAAAATGGCTACCTCAAATTTTTTGTCAGATGTATTTGGGGAAAAAAGGGCTTGGGGGGCAGGTGCCCTCTGATCTCTATTGGCTCTTAAAAAGGCACTAAAACTCTCAACTTCCAATCAAATGAGCCCCCTTTCAAGTGTATACGACGACCCCTTCTATATGAAGTGCCTCTGGGAAAAAAATTAATGGAGTGTGGGGGGAGGCTAGCTGCCCTCCAATCACTTTTGACTCTTAAAAAGTTAATTACAATCTTCCATTTTCAATTAACTGAACGCTCTATGTATTTGATACGATTCCATAACAACCATATATGCCCCCGGGGCATAACTTACAACGCCTACCCGGGCCCTGGGGGGCTGTGTCGACACCGGAGTTTTTTGTTATCAGAACTTTGAACTATTTTTAACAAAATTTCTATCTCAAAATTTTTATCCGACGCATTTAGGGCGTGGAGGAGGGGGGGGGGGCTAGTTGCCCTCCGATCTCTTTTGACTCTTAAAAAGGGAACAAGAACTTTCACTTTCCAATCAAATGAGCCCTCTCCGAATTTTATACGAGCATACCTTCCATAAGAACTCTAATGTCCCTAGAGCATTACTCATAACGCCTGCCTCCGGGCCCTGGTGGGTTCCGTCGACACAGAAATTTTTCTTATCTGACTTTTGAACTATTTTTAATGAAATGGCTATTATAAAAAATTTTATCGATGGGCCAGGGGAAAAAAGGGTGTGTGTGGGGCGGGGGGTTAGTTGCCCTCAGATATCTTTTGACTCATAAAAATTGAACTATAACTTTCAATTTCCAGTCAAACCAGCCCCCTCTTAAGTTTATACGAGCATCTCTTTCATAAGAACCATATACGCCTCCAGGACAACACTTACAACGCCTATCCCCTGTGCCCTAGAGGGGGGGGGGGGTGTTATCTAATTTTTGAAGAATTTCCAAAAAACTGGCTATCTCAAAATTTGTAGCGGATAGATTTGGGGAAAAAGAGCGTGGAGAGGGGGGGGATAGTTGCCCTTAACTCTCTTTACTCTTAAAAGGTGAACTAAAACTTTCAATTTCCAATCAAATCAGCCCTCTATGAAGTTTATACAAGCATCCCTTTCATAAGAACCATACATCCCCTTAGAGCATAACTTAGAATGCCTTCCCTTGGGCCCTGGAGGGGGGGTTGTGTTGACACCGGATTTTTCCTTATCCGACCTTTGAACCATTTTTAACAAAATGTGTATCTCAAAATTTTCATCAGATGGGTTTGGAAAAAGAAGGCGTGGGGGGGGGCTAGTTGCCCTTCGGTCTCTTTTGACTACTAAAAAGTGAGCTCAAACTTTCAATTTCCAATCAAATGAGCCCTCTTTGAAGTTTATACGAGCATCCCTTTCATACGATCCATATACGCCACAGGGCATAACTTACAACGCCTGCCCCCGGCCCTGGGGGTTGTGTCGACACCTGAGTTTTCGTTATCTGACTTTTGAGCAATTTTTAACTTAATGGCTATCACAAAATTTTTATCGGATGCATTTGGGGAAAAAAGGGCATGGGGGGGGGGCTAGTTGCCCTCCAATCTCTTTTGACTCTTACAAACTGAGCTAGAACTTTCAATTTCGAATGAAATGAGCCATCTCTAAAGTTTTTACGAGCATCCCTTTAATAAGAACCTTATATTCCCCCAGGGCATAACTTACAACACCTGCCCTTGGGCCCTTGGGGGCTGTGTCAACCCCGGAGTTTTCGTTATATGGTCTTTGAACTAATTTTTTTTTAAGTCTATCTCGAAGTTCTTATCGGAATGGTTTGAGGAAAAAAGGGCGTGGAGGGGGGAGGAGGCTAGGTGCCCTCTAATCTCTTTTGACTCTTAAAAAGTGAACTAGAACTTTCAATTTTTAATCAAATGAGTCCTCTTTGAAGTTAATGCGAGTATCCATTCGATAAGATCCATATATGACCACAGGGCATAACTTACAACGCCTGCCCCCGGGCCCTGGGGGGCTGTGTCAACACCGGAGTTTTTGTTATATGCTCTTTGAACCATTTTTAACAAAATAGCTATCTTAAAGTTTTTTTAACAAATAGCTATCTTAAAGACATATTTGGGAAAAAGAGGTTTCGGGAGGGGGGGAGCTGGCTTCCCACCAATATCCTTTGACGCTTAAAAGGCTACTAGAACTTTCAATTTCCAATCAAATGAGTCCTCTCTGAAGTTTATATGAGCATTTCTTCCGTAAGAACCATATATGCCCCCGGGGCATAACTTATAACCTTTGCCCCTGAAGACTGTGTGGGGAGTGTCCTTCTCAAACATATAATTTCCAGAACTTTCAACTACGTTCAACAAAATGGCTATATCAAAATTTCGATTGGATGTTTTTGGGGAAATGGTGGGGATGGAAGAGGTGTCAGTTGCCTTAGAATCACTTTTCACTATTAAAAAGGAACTAGCCATTTAAATTTCCAATCGAATGAGCCCTTTCTGAAGTTTCTACGACAACGCTGTCTATACAAAACCTTATATGCCCCCAGGGCATAACTTACAACCCTTGCCCTTCGGGCTGTGGGGGGGAGGTTGACATCCTCAAAGACCTAATTTCCAGAACTTAAAAATACGTTGAATAAAAGGGCTTTATCAAAATTTTGATTGGATGTGTTCGGGGAAAAGGTAGGCGTGAGATGGGGGTCAGTTGCCCTCTAATCACTTTCGACTATTAAAAAGGGCACTAGCTCTTGAACTTCCAATCGAATGGGCCTTTTTTGAAGTTTATACGACAACGCCTTCTATAAAAACCTTATATGCATCCAGGGCACAACTTGCAACCCTTGCCATGAAGGCTGTGGGGGAGTGCCCTCTTCAAAAACATAATTTCTGTCGGGAAATCAACTGCGCTGAACAAAATCGCTATCTCAAAATTTTGATTGGTTGTGTTTCGGTACTTAGTGGGCGTGGAAGGGGTGTTAGTTGCCTTCCAATCAATTTCAAATATTAAAAAGGGCAAAAGCCACTCCAATTTCCGATTGAATCAGCCCTTTTCGTAGTTTCTACGACAACTTCTTCAATACGAAGTGCCCTGCTCTAAAGGGAAAAAAATAATAAATAATTCATTGTGCCAACATCGTTCTTATATAGCCCCCGGGCATAACTTAAAACCCTTGCCCTGAGGGTTGTAGGGGAGTGTCCTTCTCGAAAACATATTTTCTATCGCTGAACAAACTGATTCTATCGCTAAATCAACTACGCTAAACAAAATGGCTATCTCAAAATTTTGAATGGATATGTTTGTGGAAATGGTGCGCGTAGGAGGGGGGCTAGTTTCCCTCCAATTACTCTTGAACCTTAAAAAGGGCGCTAGAACTCTCGATTTTCATTTGAATTAGCCCTCTTTGAAGTTTCTACGACGACTCCTTCCATTTGAAGTACCTCTGGGGAAAAAGAAATAATAAATAAATAATAATAATAAAACATTATAGGAGCCCTATGGCCTTTATAGGAGCCCTATGGCCTTATAGCAACGCTATAGCGTTGCCTCTGAAAGAGGCACTGCTACCGAAGGGCCCCATGAGGGAGGCCAACAAGCTTTCTCCGCTAGAAACGAGAAAATTGCGGATAAGAGGGGTATTAAAGTTGTCCTTCCTAACCTCAGGGCCATTGTAAATATACCATCTGTTACTCAACACGAATTACCATTCATCTTTTTTAACTGAACCCAAATATCTTGTTGAGATACATGCCTAATTAAATTGTAATCATTCTGTCTTAAAGGATATGTTCCCGTCCCCGGACCTAACTCTCTATCCTCTGAACCATTTGACTCATTCGCCATGGCATATTCTGACGACCTATTGTCAAAATAATCTGGCCACGTCTAAACTGGCGGGATCTCCTCTTATTCCCCGGCCCTGGATTGAACATTTAACTACCGACCAAAACTCTCTAGGGTTATTCACACCATAAGCTCTTTTAAGCTATATTTTACACTCTCACAACATAAGCTGTATTCTAACTTCTTTCGGTTGTCAATATGCATATTTGAATTACGCACTGATAATGGCAAAATTTGTGATTTGAATAGTAAATGTGGTCTCAAGCAACAATAGCTATGTATGAAAAAAAAACAAATAACAAAGTAGAATAAGAAACACCCAGATCATTTTGTTATTTTTCGTGGGGCAACCTCCAAAACCTTAATCGCAGCAATTTTGTTTACGTATTGTCTTGTTTTTTACGTACTTATCTCGTATACTATACAAGTATTGGACATTTGCTAAAGCTCTTCTGTCGGCTGAATCAAACGCCTGTCCATAATCAATAAAACTGAGGACTAAAGGGTTTTGATGAATCAGGCACTTGCCAATTACGAATTGAAAATTCGTAACGAGTACGAATCGTAATCGATTCGATCGATTACGAGATGAAATTTTGGTTGACACACCGTCTCCCCTTCCTAAAACCACACAGTCCTTCTCTTAAAACCGTATATTCAGCATCTCTAAGTCACAGTAAAGTAAATAATCATACCAAAAACCTAGATAGGAGATAAATAAATATATGAATCTCAAAAAGACAAGAAATTAAAGTTAATAATCAAATCAAACTTAAAATTAACTGAAATTACCGCAAACAAAAGTGGGGCTTCCGTACTCAAAACCTTTAAGGGACATTGCATTATTCTTGGTCGTTACAAGCCAATGCAACCGAAATTAGTCTTGAATTCATCTTCTACATAGGGGTCCACCCGGCTAAGAAGCTTGTGGCGTCATTTTAAAGCTGATTGGAGATAAGAAATATAACGCTTCGTTTTGTTCATCCAAAATCGTTTTGTCCTTTTTGGTCTGGAATGACTGACGACATTTGAAGCCAAGTAACTAGGCTGAACAAAGTATCCTAGTCCTAAGTTATCTGTAAAAAAAAAAATTGAGCCTATTCTTGGGTAAAACAGTTTTTTCAAGCTTCTTCTATGCAAGAACTTGACCAAATAGCTTAGTTTTAAGCTTTCAAAAAAAAATTCAGTCCTTTTCAGACGAATGAATAGGACACAAAATATTTTTTTTATTCTTATATGGCACCATAACCAAGAGAAGCAACTTTTTAAAGATGCTTGTGTTATATTATCTCGTCAGGGTGTGATGTCATTATATACTGACGGTCCTGACGTCATGATAACTAACATCATGATATAGTTTTACCTTTTACGTCTTTATGATTATAATCAACGGCTATGACTTCATTCATCGTCTTGTATACAAAAATACAGTCTTTTTTGTCAAAAATTGATTTTATTTTAAATATTATTTTTTAATTATAAATGGCACTAGATACAGCAATTTCCTTTAAAATGAGCCCTTAAACGGATCCCTGGGATGTTTCACTGCCCCACTAGCTGCGGAGAAGAAAAACAGAAAAAAGAATAAAAGGTGCTCCCCACGCGAAAAAAGGAATTTTCCTTGTTTTTCGAGCCATTAGATTTTCCTTGTTGTTTATGCCAAGGATCTGTGAGCTTCCTGTTTAGGGTTTTTAGCCAAGGCAATTCAGATGGTGTACTTTGTCCGACAAAATTCGACAAATTTTTAGGGGTTCTCGGCTATTTTGTTTGGTTACTATGGGCCAGGTTCGTCTTTTACGAGATTGCAGCTATCACTGCAACTACGATCTCTTTCTCCAAACACAATATTATGAGTCTCCTTGCCCTCATGCTCTGTGATATATTAAAGATGCGTTGTTTTGTTAGCCTGTGTGAATATACTGTCTTTCGATGTACTTCACTACTTTGCAGTGAAAAGATTTTAAGTTCCCCTTACGCTAATAGTTTAAAAATTATAAGATGGACTGGAGACATAATTTTTTTGTAACGTCTCCTCCCTCTAAACACACTACAGAAAGATCTTTTTCCTCCTCCCTCTCCCCACCATATCAAAAGTAGGCCTACCATCTCCATCCCACCTATTATTCCTAAGATGTAATAGACGTAGTATTTTGATCTCTTGGATGCCATGCTTTTCCCGATCAACCTCTGACCATCCCCTCAAACTAAGCTTTGGGGTTTATTTGGTGCCCCAATGCTCCCTAAAAACTTCAGCTAAATTCCATAAGCTGTTCTCGAGATAAAACGCCAGCCATACTTTAGATTTAACTTGTACTTATAAAACTAAAAAAGACAAAAAAAGCTGATTGCCATAGGAGCTTCTAGTGTAGAAACGTTTTAAATGGATTGGAAGACAACAATTATAAGCTTCACCTAATAAGAATTTGAAGTACCCTTGCCCCCTCCCGCAAACACTACCTAAAAATTAGCCGCATACCCAGACTATTAATGAGATATTGCGGATTTACTATTCTGATCACCTGGGTATGAAAAAAATCTTTAATTTTACCATTTTTTCTACTCCTAAGCCACAATTTGAGGTCCATTTGTGGTCTACTCCGCAAAACCCCCTGAATTTTAATCTTCATCCCCCAAGCCGTTCTTGAAATATCTGAATCTCATCTTTTCAAAATCCATGTGTGCTATATTACCTTGCCGGTGGCTATGTTGCCAGAAAATACAATTTTTGTGAAAAACTGTATCTTATTTGAATCCATCATTTTCGACCCTCCCTAAAAAAAGACACTAGAACTTTCAATTTCCAGTCAAACTAGTCCTTTCCTAGGTTTCTTAAGTTACCTGTTTTTCTTTTTAATTGAAATGATATACGTCTGACTCAAGGAGAACTATTTCATTATATGACTATTTTACTAAATGACTATTTAAGTCAAGCATGTTGTGAATTTTAGGCTAGTAGATATACAAAGTCTACGAAAAAAAAACACATAAATTTAGACTTACCTGTTTTCATTTCTTAATTAAAATAATATACGCATTAACTAAGGAGAACTGTTTTTTTGTGCGGCTATTGTGCTAATTGACTATTTTAGCCAAGGTTATTGGGCATATTAGCCATATTAGGCTCGTTGATATACAAAGTCTACGAAAAAAAGACAAGAACTTAGAATTAGTTATTTTTACAAAAATTGGTGAAAACAAATGTTCAACTCTGATTACTGGTAAATTTACGCTATTTTTGGTTTTGAAAGAGGAGAGGGAGTAGAGGGAGGTTCAGAGGAAGACTTTTCTGAGGGTAACTCAAAACAGGGTTGGGGTTATTGGCTAAAAGCGAAGGTATTTCAAAATCTAAGCCGTCAGTGACGTCACTCTGTAAGCTGAGCCAGAGTCGACCCAGCTCTAGATGGGTGCCTGGAGAAATCTGGACAATGTAAACAGGAAGGGCATGCGAAATCATAGGATGGCTGATCCCCATCCCCTATTTCACTTCCTGGCTGATGGGCCAAGAAAGTGAAGATCAGCACCGCCGGATTCGACCTTGAGGGTCTAGTGCCGTCATACTTTCACTTTTTTTTACATTGTTCCTTACTTATTGCTTATTTATAAGTCCGTCTGTATGCTGGTATTTCCATTCCTTGACTTTGTTTTTCAGTTGTCTTTTTTTATTTCCTTGTTCTTGTTATAAAAATTAATGTTATCCCAAAGCCGTATTGTATCATAAAAGATATCGCTGTAATACAACTACCAAATAATGTATTTGTTGTTTTGGGAAATATACTAAAATCTTATCAATTTTCACTCAATATTTGAAAAATCTTTATTGAACAAACAAATAATGTTTACTGAACCATTTTCGTTACTTAGTTTGACTTCTATTTTGTATGAAGTCTGCTCAAGTTTGCTTTTCTTGTAGGAAGTTTACTGAACTTGAACAGATAATTTACCATTCCGTTATACCTCAGTTATTCCCTAATATTGACTTGAAAACTTCAAATCACCTCAACCTAGTTAACGAATTTTTAATTTGTGAAATCTATGAAATGTTGACAAAAGGTAAAATCACGTATGAACTAACCGAATTGCAAACATGGCTTTCACGGAATTAGCATGAGATGTTTAAAGTACCAGAATTGTTGAATATTTCTTAGTAAATATTAAAATCCATTTATCTGAATTTACAATTAACCTTAACCCAGGTTCCTTATAAGTCATTCACACTTTTAGATTGCAGCATCCAGACAACATTTGTTGTCTTTAATGTCAAATATGGTCATCGACCGTGACGAATGGATGGCCTGTTTCACAAGAAAGATCCATCGCTTGAATTTAACCTTAGCCTTAAAAATTAACAAATTTCAAAATTTTTAAATCTATCTAATTTTGGTAGAATTCAAAATTATTTATGAAAACCGTAAATTATGAAATGGCTCTTGCGCGATAAAATTGTGCAAGAACTTCAAATCTTGAAGACAAGCTTGTCCGAGATGTAAATATACGAGCTGTTGGAATGAAGTCAGAACATAAGTGAAGCTATCTCCAGACAGGAGCGTCAATCAAGTTGGAGGCAGGCTAGGGGTATATATCCTTCCCTATCTCGCCAGATTTTCAAATATAATTATTTTGCCCCCTTCCTCTATGTTTTTGTAAATTGACTTCGCTTTTACCTGGTCCTGAGCTCAGTTGCTAAAGAATAGGATCAATGACGTCGTTTCTCATCCTGGTAGATTTTTATTATCGTTTTCATTGTTGACACTCCTTTAAAAGAATGGTTAATATCAGACACCATCCTCAGCTGCCACAAGACACCATCCTGAGCTGCCACAAGACACAATTCTCAGTTGCCACAAGACACCATCCTGAGCTACCACAAGACACCATTCTCAGCTGCCACAAGACACCATCCTCAGCTGCCACAAGACACCATTCTCAGCTGCCACAAGACACCATCCTCAGCTGCCACAATAACCACAATATCCACGTATTTTTAGTTTGTCTTTTCCTTTTACTGACCGTAGTCCCGTTTGTTTTCATCATGTTGAGATTTCTCTCTCTTTTTGTTTTTGCACGAGTTTTGTCATGACTGTGATAACAAGATTTAAGAACCATCGCCAATTGGAGAAAAAAGGCCATGACAGATATTCTGAGAGAGAGGCAAAGCTGGCATAAGCCTTTTTAAGAATTTTATAAAAATGATGTCATTTCACTTGTTGATAGATAGGGCAGAACTATGGTTGATAGGCATGGGAAAACGCCTAAAAAAAGTTACTTCAGTGAGAACACTTGTAAGGTTGCCCCTACTTACAGGGCTAATAAATTTGGTAGTGTGATACAAACTGAGGCGCTGTGTAAGAGATCGGTACTCAGAATTCAGTGACAACTGATTTTATTTACAAAAGAAGATAAAAAGAAAAATATTCTAATTCTGTTTATGTTGAATATTTCCAAACCTATTCTAGGTCTAAGGTCTAAAGATCTACTTGTTTAATCCGCCAATGTTTACCGAAAAGAAAAGATTAATTTAATCTTAGGCTAATGATTGTTTCTACTTAAAAAGGTTACACTTGAACAGCTAGTCAAGGCTTGAGTTCTGGGTTATTAAAATCCTTTAGTTCAAGCTATTTTTGAGCTAAGCTAAGAATAACCGTACTTGCTTTTAATTCGAATTTCATTAACCCAAACCAAGAGATTCTCTTATTATTTCTTGAAAAGGCTGTGTATTGTTTAGACCTTTATTAAGCTTTAACTTTAGCAGGGAAAGCTTAATTTAAAATATCTGGACATAAAGGTTTGGAAATTCTTACGCTGATATTATTGTTGCCTTTTTCCCCCAACCTACCTGTATAAACATTAAGGTCACCTTTGTATAAACATGCAGTACGGGGTTAACGAAATTAAAGAATGATTAAAAAGGGAACGGTGTTCCTCTTCGTATAAATGTCTGAATATGGCCCAGAGGGGGGGGTAATTAATGTTATTGTCCGATAATTCCAATTTTTGGATATAAGGTCTTTATAAAGTCAAGCTAAGCCTCAAGGGACTCTAGGCGGACAAGGGGAAGCACAGATGGCTCTCTTAACTTTCTCTTGTTGGTTAAGGTTTTCTTTCCTCTTTAGACCCTCAGTTATTCAAAGCTTAAATTTCTGAGAGGAAATCTAATTTGACTTATTCTGACCTTAAAATGCTGTTTTGTCCAAACGGCTCAAGCCTTGTCTAGGTGGAAATACTACCGAAACTATAAGCCCAAAATCATCAACTTAGATTTCAGCACTAGTTGTTATTAATTTCTCTTATACACGTATTAAAGTTATTTCCAAGTGACAGAAATCTTTAGAGGTTTTCTACTTATTTTAACTTTTATCTTCAAACTTTTATCCCCTAGGGGAAATTCAGACAGGCAGTGGTAGCTTATCATAATTACAAAGTAAAACATTTGCTCTTTGTCAGATCCAAAAAGAGACTACTACGTTTTGATTCCTGAATCCATATTTTTAGTCCTCTCTTATTTTATTCTTTTTTCCTGTCATTGGTCAGAGACCAGTTTAATAAACTCATCATAATAGTTCTTTGTTCAAAAGAATAGTTTCCACTTTCTCTGTAAAAATACTTTTTTTGTCATTTGATACAAGTCGCGTAATTCTTCTTGTCATTGACCTCTTGAGTTTGAAACGAAGGTCCGGTATTTGCATTTTATCGCCCTTGATGGATCAAAGGTATTCTTATTCAAATGTAATGTTTTTTCCTTACTATAGAAAATTAATGCTTTGTTTCCCTTATCATTAATCAAAGGTCATACTTTGCTATCTTTACAGATTAGTCAGGTTGTGAGGGCTATCCCAGATTTACAGCACCTTCCACACTTAAGATTACCAGTACAATTATTTTTTCGTTATGAAATTGTAACTTTGCTAAGAAAAAATTTAGTTAAATCTCTTCTTGTTCCACAGTTATAGGAAAGCCTTGAGACTTTTGTTTCCTATAGTCGAACCATACTTTTTTCAATGTTTTAAATATTATTCCAATTGAGACTAGTCCTAATAAAGATAGAAATAGATTAGAGGTATTTAGAAAAAATGTCCAATAGCTAGCTGTTTTCCTTCCTTTTTCGTCCTTTAAGGAAATGTGCATTTTTCTTAGCTCAGCTATGCCAATCTACATCTTGGAGTTGTTCTGGAAATATATTGCAATTAAATCTTCAAATTCTTTGCTCCATTCGTTTTTTATACCAGCTACAGAGAGGTTTCCTTATAGGCTAATTATCGATATGTTCCAAGGCGCCATTTCCCGTGTAATCTGTCCCCTAAACATACTGTTCATCTTTAACCTTTCTGCAGTTAGACAACATTCTTCTAACAATTTTACTACCGAGCTGCCTTTTTATATGGGAGCTTAATGTTTTTTTTCTGTTTTACATTCGAAATGTATTCTTATTTCTTCTTTGAAAGGAGATGTGATTAAATACTTTTCCCTTCCAATTCTTTGGATTAATATTTTATTTTCCTTTATAATTTTGGTTTGAAACTCTTTATTAATTAATGCATTATTTTCCATATAGTTTGCTAAACTGCAGGAGTTCATTTGTGTGCTTCTAATAATAAATTGGTGGTTGCACAATAGTGGTATACTCTTTAAATTACATCTTTTTTCTATATTTTCATCTTCTAAAAAATATCTCGTTTGATCTTTACTTAACCCAAAAAATTTGAACTCATTTTCTATTTGAAAGAAATACGAAGTTTTTGACACTGGGAACGGAATGCTGAACATTTCGAACATTCTGAACCCATCTTGTTTATTTGATATAGAAAAATCACAAATAACCAACAATTTCAATTGTTGTGTCACCACATTGCAGCTAGTCGATTTATAAAGTTCCAGTAAGCCGTAACGCCTATAATTTACCGATATTCTATAGCCTATTGGTAGGGAATTTTAAGGTTTTGCCATTTTTCCGCTGAGAAAATCCTTTAAACTAGGATCTTTATAATTTAGTGGTTTTGATTTAGCCTTTCTTTTATGGATAAATCTTTCTTGTAGGTAATTATCAACTGTTTGCACCGAAGTATTTCCTTCCGAATTGTCATTTATTTCTTCACTGGTTATTTCATCCGTGGGTTGTAATTGAGGCTCTGGTAATCTCAATTCTGTGTCTGTTCTTGCGTTACCAGAACCATTCCCCTCACTCGAAGTCGTAATGTAAGGCTGGTTTACACTTTCCAAATTGTTTTCATTTATTTGGTTTAATAAACTCCCCTTTAAATTAAATTGCCAAATATTATGGGGATGTCTTCCTCTATCTGTGTTTTATTCATTTGCTCCCCTTCAATTTCGTCTGGTATAGGATCTAAGGGCTTGTCATCTACCTTTGACCTTTGTTTTGCTATCTCGGGGTTTATGGCTAAAAACCTTTCATGGTCGTTTATCTTTTTAATTTTTCTTATATTTACCAACCTATGTTTACCGGTTTTGAGCTCCCTTAGTAAAAATAAGTTTTTATATAATTCTAATAACACGAGATACTACCCCTAGAAAGAATAATTTTTTTATGAACTTTCTTGGATGACGTGCACAAAATTATTAATGAACACTTCAATTCCCAATATTTTTTTGTTGTATTGTGCCTCTTGACCTTTTCGGACCCTTTTTAATTCATTCATACATATTTGTCGGCTGACAAATACCTCATGAACGAGATTAGATACCCATTGATCTTCTGAACAGAACCCCTCCCTTGGATTAGAAACAATGTTGTCAAATACTGATTTCGCTTCGAAACCATGTAGTAGAAAATAGGGTGTATGTTTTCTGCTAGCATCTATACTAGTGTTTAATGCTAATTGTATGAATGGTAAGAATTCACTCCAATTTTCTCTATGTATCTCATCGTGGTAGTGAGTTAGTATTCTTTTTAAACATTTTACTCGATTTTCTGCTAATTCATTAGATTGGGGGTTTCTTGGCGATGAATGTATAATTTTGAATCCTAACCTTTCGGCTATTTCATTAAAGGTGTTACTCGTAAAGCATGTGGCATTATCAGACAATAAGAAATCCATATTTACAAAATGGGATTTGATTTCATTTATTATAAATTCCATCACTGATTTTGACCTGAGGTCTTTGGCTGGTGCTATTACTGTGTACTTAGTGAAATGCTCTACCGCAATAATTATATATTGGTCACCGTTAGCACAAAGTTGTAGTTTTCCCGTGGTATCCATTGACCAGATATTAAATGGGTGGTCAGGGAAAATACTTTCTCTCAATTTAGGATATATATTACTACCTCTATTCCTCCTTAAACATAGATCACAATTCTTTACCGCCTCCTCAACTTGGCAGTACATATTTTCAAAAACACAACTTTGTTTTAACTTATTCAAATTTTTTACAGTCCCCATGTGTGCTCCTAGGAAAAGACTCGTATGCATAAGATTAATGATTTCTCTAATTATTTTTTTTGGTAGGATGATTTGAAATTGATGCATCTGTTTCCTTTTTTCTGAGTCGTCTATTGCATACAATATTCCTTCAACTAGGATCAACTGAAGATCTCCTAACCATTTCACAACAAAAGGATTCCCTTCCCCTAAATTTGAAGTTTCTGGTCTGTTGTTAATTTGAGCTCTCCCCGAAAAGTCAAATTTTGGAAATTCTTCCTGCGGCCTACCCCTCTTGGTGCCTAGGTCTGCGGGTATCCCAGACCCAGCCCAATTATCCATGCTAGTGACCCTTTCTATAGTCCTAGTCTTTGCAAGCTCCACCGCCCGAGCTTGTCGTATCCATAACGGCTCGTCCCTCTTCGAGTCTGATTCTCTGGACGTTTGGGATTCGACCAGATTATCCTTAGCGCCAGTAACATTTACGGTAGTTCTTATCTTGCCAAATTCCACCATCAGAACTTATTCTTTACAGGCTTCAATTTCACTCCTCTCTAAAATTGACCTGCTGTCAGTAACACACGCATGCGTCCTGCCCTTTACTTTTACCTCTTTCAGTTTGCCGTGCATAGACCCAGAGGTTAGGCATCTATCCCTGTACCCAGGCTTGTTCCTTCTTATAGAAGGAAACTCCTTTTCAGTATTACTACTGAATTCATCCCCTTTCCATGGTTTGATAGCTCCGGGAATGTTTGAGCTACCCGTATTTGACTCACATCCCTCACAGGGCCTGGTCAAACCAGTCTGGCTCGACTGTTCATTTCTACCCTCTTTAGACTTTTCATTATTTTTATCTATATCCTGGGGAGATTTTAAGCCTAAAAGGGTATTTTCTAATTTTATTATTTCATTTATTGCCACCTTAATTTCAGGGTCTTCAAATTGAAATCCCCTCATCTCTTCTTTACCAATCCCAAAAACATCAATGGGTTCCTCGTCTCCTAATAAGACTAAATATTCTACTTCTAACTCATCAAAATTAATTGATCTATTTTCCTTAACAAATTGTGAGCTGCACAGTCTACAAATATGTGAGTTCTCGTGGCCCATAAATACCCTTTTTGGAAGTGCTTTAGACTTTGTACTAAGGCAAAAAGTTCCCTGTTGTGGTTATCAAACCTTGAGGCTGTACCACTAAGAACCTTTGAATAGGTTGCCACTATTCGAAATCTATCTGTCGTTTCGCATTGTTGCATTAAAATTGAAGCAATACTTTTTTCCGAGGCATCTGTGACAAGGTAAACTTCTTTGTCTTTATCTGGAAATTCTAAAAAAAAACTATTTGGATTTAATAATTATGTTTTTAACTTTTTAAAGGCTACGCTTTGTTCTGGGCCGAAAATAAAAGGAACGTTTTTTCTAGTTAGTCGAATTAAAGGTTCGTCTAATTTTGTATAATTATGATAGAATCCCCTGTAGTAGCCTGTTAAGCCTAGAAATGACCTAATTCCTGTGACGTCACTTGGTGGTTCTAATTTCTTTATAGTTTCTAATTTTTGTGCTTGTGGTTTAACTCCTTTTGTGGAGACTCGAAACCCTAACAAGTCACACTCTTCCGAAAAAAATTGAGAGTTATCAATATTAAGGCTTGGATTAAATTTTATAGCCTGTTTCAAAGTTAGTTCAATATGTTTCAAATGTTCTTCAAAGTTCCCTGACGTATGTATTGTCAAGTCATCTACATAACTTGATAAAAATGAAGAAAATTCGGGTCCATAAACCTGATTTAAAAATTCAACAAAAGCGTGGGGCGAGAAAACTGACCCTTGTGGCACGCGCTTAAATACATAAGAAATCCCTTTATTTGAGAAACTAAAATATTTTTGGCTTTCTTCAGCTATGTTACAGTGATTAAATCAATTTCTAATATCAATAGTTGAAATGAATTTGGTTTTATTAGATGGATCAGAGATGACTTCTGAAATTCTTCGAATACCCCACTGTGAGTCTTTTATCGCCTTATTTATTGCTCTTAAATCTATGAGGAACCGACTATTACTTTCATCCAACAAGTTTTTGGTGGAATTTTCCCATCCTTTCCTGGTTTTCCTATGGAAAATATTGGAGCTGTATATTCAGAACGTCTTATTTCAATTATTCCTACTCTCACCATTTCGTTTATGTGTTTTTGTAAGCATTCTGTCATTAAAAACGGTAAAGCGAATTGTTTGACACACTTAATAGGTATATCTGGGTCTATTTTTACCTTATATCCTGGAAGGTCATTTTGCCCTACATCATAAGGTCCAGTTGCAAAGGCTCGTTTCAATTTTAATAAGACTGTCTCTACTATTTGTTTTCTTTCTGAACTTAACGGACCCGTTTTAATTCTCTTTAAAAATTCACTGTCTTCCCATCCTATTTTATCCTCCTCTATAGCGAGGGATTCCTCTTTATTTTCTATTACTCCTGCTGCTAAGAGAGTCGCATCCGTTAAATATTCATTGTTTATCACCTCATAATAACCAACGGTTTTACCTCGTGGTAAGTTTAGAGGTTCATCGCTAGTAATAAAATAAATTATTTGTATTGCATCGTTGTAAGTTTCACGCAGCTACGGAGATGTGTATAAATGTTTTTGAATATTCAGGGTAAACCTTATAGTGTCACAGTGAGCTGAAAAGGTTTCTGTCTGATTTGAAAATTTTACCTTAATGATGTCGAAATAATTTGCCAGAATACAGAGTTGTTTTGCCATGTATGCCAATTTCCTTCCTTGAAATTTGTTCCGTAAAAAACGCAAGGGAATTTATTTCCTCCGTACTTGTATTTCCTAAAGAGATTTTATTATATTTTAAATTTAACGTACAATCAAGTTTGTTTAAAATATCATATCCTATAACTACGTCAAATTTCAAGTATGGGACGACTGAAAATTTCCAAAATAATCTTTCATTCCGTTTTGCCTCATCTGTAATGCAGAATGCTACATTTATTTCTCCTATTAGTGGTAAAGTCTCTCCACTTAAAGATTTCACGTTTCGGGAGGATGGTTTGAGGCGTCTACTAACCTCTACTTGAAATTTTTGAAATATTTCCTCCTTTAATAAGCTTCTTTGGCACCCGCTATCTACAAAACATTTTACAAAATTTTGGTCTGCTATTTTAGCTGTCCACATAAATGGGAAAGAACTTGGCTCAGTTTTATTTTCCTGCAATGCACTAAAACAAATATCTTCATTTTGGTTAGAAGGAGGGTTTGTGATTTTATTTTCAGGGTTGGGACGTACTTCCTCTAAGTCCTGCCTGATTAGTTCTTTTTCAATAGGATTTGGTGCCATACATTTGTCTGCATTATGCCCGAATTTTTGGCACCTTATACATGCTAGACTTTGCCAACAATCTTTCCGGTAATGTCCGGGTTTTCCACAATTCGTACACTTTGGGATTTTGCAATCCAGTTTCATGTGTCCCAGTCTCTCACAATTAAAAAATTTTCCTTTTTCATACTTATAATTGCCCTTGTTTTTATATTCTACTCTGTGGTTAACTCTAGGTTCTTTAGCGGAATTTCTGTCTCTTGAGTCTACTACTGCTGCTCCCAGGGACATATCTGTAGAGTCCCTATATATTAAATCTATTGCTTCGAATCTTTTTGCAAGTGTTAATAATTCATCTTGGTCGTCCGAGGCCTTAGATTGTTCTAATACTCTCCTTCCAATGGAAGGGAGCATGTCACCCTTGCAAATACTCATCGTAATGTCATTTGCTCTTATACCAGGAGAATTTTTTGCATAATCTATTGCCTTTCCCCTGATCCGGGAGTAAAATTGGTGTACTAACTCAGATGGCCTTTGTTTTTCAGAGAGCAGCTCCCGTGGTTTTTATGCGGCTGAATGTTAATGTTAGAAGGCATCTTACAGTAGTCTTTCTAATTTGTCCGATTCCTTAGTTTTATGTACGTTGGGAATTGAAGCAACTCGTTGTATACCTCCTCCTATGTAAAATTTAGCTTGCTTTATCATAGCAATATCATCGTTCCCTAATCTCCTCTGTATTTGTTCAAGTGTGATAATGCATGAATGGATTTCATTTGGATATGTTAGTAACGAGATGGGGGGCGCTTGCTCCACAAATAGTTTTTGAAGCCTGTTTGTGACTGGGGCGTCTCCACATTGCTCTTGTAGGGCGTTTATTTTAGCTTGTGCGATCTCTTCTACTCTTATTCTCTCCTCTTACGCTTGTCGTAGTTCAATTTCTAATTCTTTAATTTTGTTTTCATTGGAACTCATGATGGATCTATTCTTTTCAATTCTTAGCGTTGGAAACGTTTTGATCCCGTATAGTATTTTAAGTCGCTAAAATGGGTCTATTTATATATTGTATGAGAATTTTCTCAGTACCTTGATTTAAATTTACCCACAAGTTTAGTATTATAATTACACACTCTTGAGGATGATTAACCTATGACCCTATTTAAGTAAATTACAGACGATTCGGAAACTAGAACTTGTAGCAAAAAGAAAGAAAAGGAGAAGAAAGAAAGAATCTTAGGAAAACAAAAGACAAAAGTCTGTCTGAGCTTCCCTTTTAGGTTAAAATTTCCTTTAATGAACACTTTTTCAAACTTTTCTGTCTTGGATAGGTTTGGAAAACTGAATACACTCTTTCTTGTGAGGAACAGGACTAAATTGTACTAAATTTTATAAATTTAATTAATCCTCCCCCACTTAAACGAAAGTTGTACCGAACTTGAGTACCGCTGCGACCAGTTGTCCCAAACCTGAGTACCGCTGCGACCAGTTGTCCAGAACCAGAGTACCGCTGCGACCAGTTGTAAGGTTGCCCCTACTAGCAGGGCTAATAAATTTGGTAGCGTGATAAAAACAGAGGCTTGGGTAAGAAATCGGTACTCAGAATTCAGTGAAAACTGATTTTATTTACAAAAAGAAGATAAAAAGAAAAACATTCTAATTCTCTTTATGTTGAATACTTCCAAACCTTTTCTAGGTCTAAGGTCTAATGATCTACTTTTTCGTTCCACCAATGATTACCGAAAAGAAAAGATCAAGGTAATCTTAGGCTAAGGATTGTTTCTACTTAAAAAGGGTAAACTTGTACAGTTTGTCAAGGCTTGAGTTCTGGGTTATTAAAATCCTTTAGTTCAAGCTATTTTTGAGCTAAGCTAAGAATAACCGTACTTGCTTTTAATTCAAATTTCATTAACCCAAACCAAGAGATTCTCTTATTATTTCTTGAAAGGGCGGTGTATTGATTGGAACCTTATTAAGCTTTAACTTTAGCAGGGAAATCTTAATTGAAAATATCTGGACATAAAGGCTTGGAAATTCTTACGCTGATAATATTGTTCCCTTTTTCCCCTAACCTACCTGTTTAAACATTAAGGTCACCATTGTATAAACATGGTGTACGGGTTTAACGAAATGAAAGAATGATTAAAAAGGGAACGGTGTTCTTCTTCGTATAAACGTCTGAAGATTGCCCAGAGGGGGGGGGGTGTAATTAATGTTATTGTCCGATAATTCCAATTTTTGGATATAAGGTCTTTATAAAGTCAAGCTAAGCCTCAAAGGACTATAGGCTGACAAGGGGAAGCACAAATGGCTCTCCTAGGTTTGTTTTCTTGGTTAAGGTTTCCTTTCCGTTTTAAACCCTCAGTTATTCAAAGCTTAAATTTTTAATTTGGCTTATTCTAACCTTAAAATGCTGTTTTGTCCAAATGGCTCAAGCCTTGTCTAGGTGGAAATACTACCGAAACTATAAGCCCAAAATCATCAACTTAGATTTCAGCACTAGTTGTTATTAATTTCTCTTATATACGTATTAAAGTTATTTCCAAGTGACAGAAAGCTTTAGAGGTTCTCTTCTTATTTTAACTTTTATCTTCAAACTCTTATCCCCTAGGGGAAATTCAGACAGGCAGTGGTAGCTTATCGTAATTACAAAGTAAAACATTTGCTCTTTGTTAGATCCAAAAAAAGACTACTCCGTTTTGGTTCCTGAATCCCTATTTTTAGTTCTCTCTTATTTTGTTCTTCTTTCCTCTCATTGGCCAGAGACCAGTTTAATGTAATCCTCATAATAGTTCTTTGTTCAAAAGAATAGTTTCCGCTTTCTCTATTAAAGTCCTGTTTTGTCATCTGATACAAGTCGCGTAATGCTTCTTGCCATTGACCCCTTGAGTTTGAAATGGAGGTCCGGTATTTGCATTTGATGGCCCTTGATGGATCAAAGGTATTCTTATTCAAATGTAATGTTGTTTCCTTACTCAAAGAAAATTAATACTTCGTTTCCTTTATAATTACTCAAAAGTCATACTTTGCTATTTTACAATTTAGTCAGATTATGATGGCTTTCCCACATTCTCACACACGGAAGTGATTGGATAAAATAAAGTAAAATGAATATGAAATTAATTATTTTTTGTGAAATAATCCTCTTGTCTGCTTCTACTGCTGCAATTATTCTAGTTCTTGTATTTAATCTAGTCCCTTGGTAATTTTGTAAAACGCTATTACCCTCATTAGCTATTGGTTCACCTTTATGAAGAATATTATAAATCGGGTCAATATTTAAATCAACTGTATCCCAATTTATTGAAAGATTAGCAAGAATATGTTTTTTTTTTCAGTTGCTTCCCTAGCCCACTGTGTCAGGCCTCTACCGTTAGAGATTTGACATCGTCAAATTATACGTAATGCTCAGGGTAGATAAAAATGTGTTCTGCCAAAGCCAAAACAATTGCTTCAGGACGCTTACTACATTTTAGAGCTTTATCTATTGAGTTACTATGCTCAATAAATCGTTCAACAATCTGTTGGTGAGTTCCACCAATGTAAAACTTTCCACAAGAACAAGGAATACTATACACACCACTACCCAAATTGCCACGAGTCAGATCCTTCCCAGAATTTAGAAAACTGCTAAATGGTCTAATTGACTCAAAGAATCTATCAATGTAACACTTGCATAAAATTCATTTAAGTTTTCACCTAGACCAGGTACATGGGGTAAAGAAATATAGGCTGGAACTAGTAAAGAACGAGCCATGACCAATAGTAACCAAAAAATGAAAAACATGTTTTTTTAGTGAGACCTGATTACTTATTCAGAATTCCCAAATGGATTTTCCCCTTGTCGTGTTTTTCTTTTTAGCGTTTTTTTTATGTTTTATTCCAATCTTGACAGACATCGATGTGAAAAATATATATATATACATTTCAGACTGAAAAATTTTCCCAGTCCCTCAACTTTTAAAATAGCTTGCTAGCTGAGCGGGTCACTTTTATACGAAAACTAGCGTCAGCATCCTGATAGATGGAAATAATACTAGGCTACCACTCCCGCCCTTTGCCCCTCACCAAGTCCTAGCATGCTTATGATGATGTTTTCTGTTGCTTTTTTTATCTTCAATGCTATTCACTTTTTTCTTTAATCTGTTTTACAGTTTTTTCCCTTACTTATATACCCCATCCCTACAGAATCCTTCATACATGGCTGGGTTTCACCATACAAAAACATTTTGGGGTTGTTTTTAGCCATTAAGTAAGTATTTATTGCTCATTTTAACTCACCCTGTCGTAGCGCAGTGGATAGATGCTCTGCTTGGCAATACTAGGCCAATGAAAAGATCCCCGCTGCAACAAGGTTGGGTGACAGGCTTGCTAATCGTCACTATAATAAAGACCCAGCAACTGAAACGTCGATTCCACGCCTATGAACCAGCAATGGCTCATAGGATGTCTTTTCTTTAACTGTAATCAGTCATGACAAATTTAGCATTCATTTTAATCAGTGTTTTTTCTAATTCCTTTAAATCTGAAGCCTAGCAATTACGATCCTGTTCCGATGTTACTAGACTGTCTTTGAGGATATCTAAAGGAACATTATTTTCCAGGTCGTGGAGAATTTATTGGAAGTTATAGTATATCTGCATTATGGAGGCTCTTACCCCAGACGAAAACGTTTTCTTACCAGGCCTGGCCGTCCTAGTTCCAATCACGAACCTTCAAGCTGTCAAGCTTGTCATATACAAAAGTGTAGATTCCTATAAAACCGTGAATATTGTTTTGTTTCTATAGTTGTTTCAAGCAACTATTTTTATGACATTTTTTTTAAGTATTTGAAAATTATAGAGTCTTTTTAAATTTATTTTCTTTTATATTATTTATTAGTATTTTCCGTATCTAATTTCAACTGTGCCAGTCTAAGAGGACATCAGTTCGAGTTTAGATCATCGTGTAAAAAAATTCAACTGGTAGATCATTGTGTACCAACTAATACAAATTATAAAATCTAGGGAAACGCATAGCTAGTTTCCCTTTAACCCTCAACTCAAGAACTGTGTCTGGAATGGTGTAGGCCTCTAAATCTTAAAAGTTGGCTCTAATTGTAATTAATGTAAGCTTCAAAAATCAAATATCTTTGAAAAGACTGCAGTATGAAAAGACATCCAAAATGCAGTTTTTAGTGGAAAAATTTATTCTCTTTTAAAAATAATTTGTTTTAGTTACAAAGGGTTTTTAACCCAATTAATTTCCTTTAAAATGAGCCGTTGAACAACTCTCTACAATGTTCCAGTGCCAGGCTATCTATGGAAAAGAAAGAAAGAAAAAAGAGAGAAAAAAAGATTCCGTTTAGGCAGAATGCTGTAGTAGCTGCCACTTTTCTCGATTTTCAAGCCAATATATTTCCCGTGCTGTTCAAGCCAAATAACAGAAAGTTTCCTATACAGGGTTAACAGACACGGCGGTTCTAATGGTGTACTTTTTGTTTTGATCTGACTCTTTTCTTAGGATTATGGGTTTTTATATTTCTTAACATTGGACGTGATCATCTCTTACTAGGTTGCTAGCTACCGCTGCAACCCGGATAAGTGTTTTGTATACCTTTACGTCCTAATTTCAAAATCTTCGAATTTTCAAAGAATCAGGATTTACATTGATGCAATTTTGTAGTACCTATCAATATTATTACACTCAATAAGATTAAAACATAACTGCATATATTTCAGGAATGTCATTTGAAGAGAGACAGGAGTATATAGCATTTGCATGATTTTTAAATAGCGACGAGAAGCCATTCAAAAGACGATGCTATGTTAACAAAAGGGAAACTTTTCGCCGTGATAAAGTTATGGTGAAACATTTTCCTGTTTTTTTTTTATTATATGACAAATATTAGTAACTCCAAAACAATAACTCATCTGATGCTGCAAATGGTAAAGGGTCGATTAAAATAAGTATTTTGAAGGAAAAATAAAGTGGTTCAGATTTGTGAATTTTCACGTGGTAGAAAATCACTAATATAAATGTTTGACATATATAAAGTAAACTACAGTAGGGTAGGATTTTTTTTTAACTTTAATACCTTAAGAGGATGGGTTATCAAGTGTACTCTGGACTCTTGTTACTTTTTTTTACAGAGGAGGCCAATGGCCTCTTTGGCTCTTAGACTATGCTGCCAGTGGATGGCATCTTTTGTCCATATATGCTTGTTATACTTTCCTATACGATTGGCCAAGGAGGAAACGTATCTAAATCGTTCTAAGTAAATGGAATATAACATGTAAATGAGGAAAAGTTAGAAGTTAGCCTTCGAATCAAGTTTGGAACCCGTAATTACTAAGGATATCTGGTATTTATTCATAGATACGTTATAAGCGTATCAATTATAAAAAGATACTTTATAGACTGTAAAATAGCACTTAAAGTCAAATTTGGTCGTTTCACGTAATTCGAAATTCCCTTTAAAAAACTTGACAGCATCATTAAAAAAAGCTCCTGAAATAACTACTTTGTAAGAAGCAACAAGTAATTAAAAACCTTTTGAGTTCTGAAGTCCATTAGGCCGTTCCCAAGGTAAGTAATTCATGCTGCTTTTGACTTTTTTTAGAGTTGATTTTCCTGCTATTTGAATCATCCTAAAGCTTATATTATGTAAAAACAATAAGGGGAATTTTGTTCAGGGTGGGATGTTCTCAGATTGGAATATATTTGTTTCATTTAGTCGGTGAAGAGAGCTTGTTAAGAATGGTATGATCAAAATTGGTGTGAATACTTTTTTTCTATATATTTTTAATTTTTTTGCATATATTTCCCGAGTGACATTACTCAAGGGGAGGCCATAATCTCATGGCAGACGCGCCAATAGCCAGGGTAAGGAATTTGAAGCGTCGGAGCCCATATTGGCAAGTTTGTATTTTTCTGATGAGTCCTGATATGAGGTGATCACTTGGGAATATTTCATTAGGTTTGAGGTGCCTTTTTGGATGCTTGAGCGGTCACAAAACAACATTTATTTGTGGTTTGATTTCACTCTCTTCAGTTTAGCTTCGCTCTTTGTTTTAATTTTTTCACTGCTGTATTAGGTCTAATTTCTTCTTTTACATAAATTTCTTGCTTGTTCTGGGCAATAGGGAATGTCTTTAAAAAATAACAACCATCAATTTAACCACCATAACTCAACCACCCTGAATTCAACTACCACATAACTCAACTACCTTAAATCCTACCATCAAACAACTCAGCCACCATCAACTCGACCACTGCATAACTCAGCCCCCCTATAACTCAACCGGCATCAACTCATTTACTATCAACTCAACCACCACATAAATCAGATCTTTTTTAATTTTATGTCTCGTGAGGGATTTGTTTTCACATATTGTTTTAAAAGGAACAAAAAAAACACTGCAAAAGGTGCTATTTTCTTTTCAAAAGCAAAACGTGACTCAAAGAGAGAAAAACTTGACCCCAGAGAGCAAAATATGTTTGGGCGATTCGTATTTATTTTTTTGATATTTTTTCATAAATCTTTAACAACTTTAGATGTTTTTGTCTTCTAAAATTATTTAAGTCTTGATCTGACCACAAGTACTGGGGGACACACAAACACTGGGAGAAAAGGGTAACATATTTATGAAGTCAACAATATTCTTCTTGGGCGGAAATCTGTTAAAAGCTACTTGAAAAATATGTCTTTGTGTGTATTTTTACATTCAAAGCATCTTTTATCCTTCCATATGAGCAATGCTCTCAGGTATCTCATTTTGTTTTCTTCCTGAGGATACGTTTGAACGTGTCTTGAAAGTCGCTGAGTAAGTATTTTATGTTTTGAAATTTTCTGACCCTGCTGTTGAGCAGCCTGGGATGCCAGCAATGTCACGCTTTAGTCCATCAAAGAGCTCCCAAAGACTTGAATGAGCGCAGATGAACATACTATTAAGTGCATTGGGAAAACCCTTCGTGGTATTAGTAGTTTTCACTATTCAATTCAATGGACTTTCAGTGTGATTCTAGAAGACTGGCGGCTGAGTTACGTGGTGGTTCAGTTATGTAGTGATTTAAGTAGTTTTTGAGCTATGCAGTGGTAGGATTTGGTAATGACCGGGGAATTGACCACAGAGTTCATTCATCGCTCTTTCAATATCTTTAAATGGAACTAAAGCTAAGGCTGATATACTTCTGACTTCTGACAAGAATATTAAAATTGGGGCTATTTTCAAAATCTTGTTTGAGGCCTAGCGATTGAAATTTTCTTATGATAGACTGGGAAAAGTAAAAGAAACATCCTGATAACGTAGAATTTGGAAACTCAACTCAAAAAGCATATATAGCAGCTTTTTGAAAATCTGTCAGAATTCTAGTTAGATTGGCTCGCAGCACCAAGCCTTTAAGCGCTTATAGCATGCCTTGATATGTGATTTCTGGCTTATCAGGAAAGGAAAATAAATGCATGGTGGATATGGATCACCAGCCTTTACATGTATTGCATATAGCCTAGCTAAAAAAAAAGGCTGTGCCACAAACTTGAATGTACCATCACAGATGCAGCCATTTCCAACAATTTGCCTTTTAGTCAATTATTCAATGTTTGAATAATTGGTGGTTGAGATATTTGGTAATTGAATTGTGTTGTGGTTGATTCGATGGCGGCTTAGTTATGTAGTGGTTGGTTGTGTAGTGGTTGAAGTTTTGTTTCAGCTATGCAGTGATTGGCTTTAAAGTGGTTGAGTTCAGGGGCATAGCTCCAGTATTTTTATTAGCGGTGGGGGGGGGGGAGTGCAAGAGGTATCTCCATCCGGAGAGGCAAGGAGCGTGGGCTATGTAATAGTATTTTCCAAAATATTGGGGGGGGGGGGGTAAACTGCCACCCCCAAACGACGCCATTGGCTGAGAGGTAGTTAAGTGGTAGTTGAGTTGAGGACGATAGAGTTGTTTGGTGGTCGAGTTATGGTGGTTTAGTTGATATTAGTTCAGCTGTGTGTTCACCCGGAAAAAGCATTATATTCTACTTAAATAACAAAGAAATGCTAGGGAAATGACCACAGAGTTCCTAAAACGCTTTTTAAATATCTTTTAATGGAACAAAACCTAAGGCTGAGATACTTCTGACAAGGATATTAAAATTGGGGCTATTCTCGAAATCCTGTTTGAGGCCTAGCGATTGAAATTTCTTATAATAGACTGTGAAAAGTAAAATAAACATCCCGATAGCGTAAAATTTGGAAACTCATCTCGAAAAGTATTTATAGCAGTTTTTTGAAAATCTGACAGAATTCTAGTTGGATTGGCTCATACACCAAGTCATTAAGCTCTTGTAGCATGCCTCGATATATACTTTCTGCCTTATCAGGCGAAATAATGAATAAGTGGTGGTTTAGATATTTGGTAATTGAGTTGTCTGGTGGTTAAGTTGCTGGCGGCTGAGTTATGTAGTGGTTGACGCAGTGTTTGAGCTATGCAATGTTTGGGTTTAAAGTGGTTGAGTTCAAAGGCGTCGCTCCAGCATTGTTATTGGTAGGGGGCAAGAGGCGTATCCATCTAAACAGTCAAGGGAATATAGTCAAGGTGCAAGGGCTATATAATAATTTTCTCCAAACTATTAGGGGGGGCAACTGGGCCCCCCCCCCCGCCCAAACGACGCCACTGGTTGAGTTATGTGGTGGTTGAGCTATGGGGTGGTTGGGTTTAAGGTGGTTGAGTTGATAGCAGTTGATTTAAGTGGTAGTTGAGTTATGGTGGTTGAGTTGATGGTAGTTGAGTTGTGTGTTCACCCGGAAAAAGCATTATATCCTGCGTAAATAACAAGGAAATGTTAGCCGGCTCTAAGTCCTTCCAGCCATATTTTAATTTTCATATTTCATGTAGCACAATTTTCAAATTCAGCTGAACGAGAGATTCTGGAAATGCGAAATTTTTAAAGGAAAGGGAGATAATCTTAAAGCATAACTCTGATATGAATGAAACAGTAACCTTAGGTAAAAACAGATTTTTTAAGGTAAATGTTCAGAATACCGGCTCCCTAGAAGGAGACATGCTGAAAGAAAAATAGGCTAGAGGCATTTTTGGATTGCTGATCTAATACTCTTTTTTAGGGTTAAAGTTGCATTTGTGACAATTCAACACCCCACTCCCTGATGGGTCTATATATATATATATATATTTATCCCTAGGCTTTTTGTTAAACAAACATGAAATAAATATGGCAAGTAGGCCTACTATCAGATTCCTTATTTTACCCTCCTTTTCAGCATAGCCTAGCTTAATAGTCAGTACCCTGATAATGCACCCTCTCCTCCCCCCTGATGGAAACATATATAGCTCAAATAATATATTTAATAAATGTAGGCTATTTGTTTGCTGTTCTTTTCTATTGATTAGCCTAATCTAATGTAAAACCATTTACTCTGTGTAGACTCAAGATGCATTAGTCTTAGTGATTGTGTTGAATATTAGATAGCCTAAAAAGTGACTACTTTAAATGAGTTCAAAGTGTGAATAATAATAGAAGGAAATATAATAATCTGCTTAGCCTAGGCATTGATTTTGAATTGAAGTTATCAAGTATTTTGGGCAATAGGTTGCATCAAGACTGGGCTGGGTAATTGTAGACAGAGAAAAGCCAAGACGATAGTCCAAGTAATTGAGAGGCAAATGTTTAAATGGCTGGGGCACGGGTAAATGGCAGGAGTATGAATGACTCTCTTATTGGACAGGGCCTAATGTAAATATGGTTGGGAAGTTATTAATAGTTGAATGCTAATCACTTGTTTTATATTTAAAAAGTGCAGGGTAACAGTCATAGTAGTAGCCCCTGTAGAACCAACTGTTAGAGATAGTAGTGACTCAGATGAATACTCATATCATAGCCTACTTATCTTGAATGTTCATATCATACTTATACTTATCATACTTACTCATACTGTCATTATCATACTCAGATCATACTTATAGCTACAGAAACAAATAGACAGGGCTCTAGGTTGAAATATGGTGTCTTTAATCAGAGATTTTTACACCCAGGTTGGTATTTACAAATAGGGATAAATTGTATCATAGCCTAGGTAAATTTGGTGTAAGAAAAGAAAACAGTAATGGCTACAGACTACTGCAATTTTCTAGTGTAACAATCTAGTTATAATAACCAATAAGGTGCTTGGGCATAAAGTGGCCCATAAGTTAACATGGTGACTGTATAATGGTATGACCATTATACAGTACTGTGACTGTTGGTGACTGTATACAGTACTGTGACATGGTGACTGTATGACCAGTATACAGTATTTACTGTATAATGGGTTTGTAATAAACAATATCAATATACGGCATGTTCCATTGGGAGTCTCTACTAGTTTATTGACAACCAAAAATTTGTATATAATATAAATATAACTTTAAATTGATTTAAGTGTAGGTTTCCTGGGTTTAACCTCCATGCAGTTCCCGTGTTCTGGGGTTTTCTAATTCTGTAATGTTAGGCGAATCTTTGATTCTCTAATTGTCCTCTTCTGAAATGCTGATGGAAACACGTCTAGGGAGGGCTATTGCCTTCCCTTCTGTTGTGCCTGCAAAGAATGCTCTTATATGTAAATAATTACCTAATTAACGCGAACACACTGCACTACTGCAATTTTCTAGTGTAACAATCTAGTTATAATAACCAATAAGGTGCTTGGGCATAAAGTGGCCCATAAGTTAACATGGGTGGCCCATAAGATGCTAGGGTGGGTGCTAGTGCATTAAACATACTCTTTTATATACTTTAAGTGTATATGGTGAATGTCATTAAGTGTATATGGTGCATTAAGTGTATATGTGCATTAATGCATTAATGCACTTAATGTGCATTAAGTGTATATGGTGCATTAAGTGTATATGTGCATTAATGCACTTAATGCATTAAGTGTATATGGAATGTCAAACTGGAGATGCTACAGATACCTGGTCATAAAACAGTTGTTAGAGTAGAATTGAGTAAAACAGGTGATCTAATATGAATGTTAAAATTACAATTTGGGATTTGCCAAAGACAGAAAAAGAGACAGTTGAATTTTTACAGGATAAGGGGTTATTGCCCAAGACAATAGAGTGTAAAAATGGGCACACCATGACTTTATACTTGTATGAGAATATTAGGTTAGGTTACATATTTAGTATATGGTATGCTTTACCCCCCCCCCCTAGTGTGCAAATATATAGCCCAAATTTGTTTCTAAACTATTATATATTCATCCTATTTCATTTTATATCATTAGCATTAACAAACTTGACTTCTTTAGCAGTATATAAAAGAGTGTTTATTGCACCAGTACCCTAGGGTATATAGGAATGCTGTTATTGATATTAAAAGTAAGATCACCATCTAGTAGTGTGTAGGTTAATTTAAAGCTAAAATTTTGGAAGGGTAACTACCTTCTTGGAAGGTATAACATTGGTATAGTCCAAAATAAGAATTTGAGAGAACCTTTCTAGGAACTGTTGAATACTATACTAGAGAGTTTAAAATTTGACAATGTAAAAGATGGATGGAAAAATTTTAGGAAAATAATTTGTGAAGTTGCTGATGGTGTTGTAGGGAAAAAAGTACACAGGAAAAAGGAACACAGCTAGGAATATTAGTGAAAGAGTATGTTTAACAGATGGGAGAAGGGGCTTGTACAAGAATTATCTGAGTGATAGATCATATGAAAATAAGAAGAATATAAAGAAAGTGGAGAAAACATTGAATTGTGAACTAAGGACATGTGAAGTGGAGGTAATGGATAAAATTGCTGAGGATCTGAAAAATTCAGCTTCATAGCATAATAGTAAGATGTTATATTTGTGTTTTAATAAAACAAGAGAGAGTAATCAATTGGAAATTGTCCCAGTCAAAAATAGGAATAGGGCCACAATTAGTGATAAGGAATGTGTTAAAGAGAGATGGGAAGAGCATTTTGAGAATATGCTAGACCAGGATAGAGTTACGGGAAAAGATACAAAAGAAAATGAAAAAGTTTATGACACCTTGAATATGAAGGAAGATTTATTTTGTGAGGGAGAATTAATGGCAGTACTAAAAGGATTAAAAGATAGTAATGCCTCATCTGCTGATAGTGTGGTAAATGAGTTTCATAAATATGGTGGCTGTGAGGTTAGAAATAAGTTACTGGAGATTATGAAAATGATTTTTGAAAAAGGGAAGTACCTAGCAATTTTAGGAAAGCCCTAATTAAACCCCTGTATAAGACAGGTGATGCTTTAAACAAAGTTTTAAGAGAAGAACAGTGCAGTTCTAGGAAGGGTAGAGGATGTATTGATCAAATTTTCTCTCTTAGATTAGTAATTGAGAAGTGCCTGAGTAATCAAACACCTTTAGTCCTCAGTTTAATATATTATGAGCAAGTATTTGATTCAGCTGATAGAAAAGTTTTAGCAAAGGTGTTACACTTGTATAGTATACCAGACAAATACATTAAAGTGATTAGTGCTGTGTACTAGAATAACACTGCTGTGGTTAAGGTAGGAAATGAGGTTTGTAGCTGGTTTTGCATTAAATCAGGAGTTAAGCAGGGCTGTGTCCTATCCCTACTTATATGGATCATTTTGATGGACTTTGACTTTAGGAGGACAGGAAAGGCAATGGGAAAACATGGAATCAAAAGGGGAAGAAAAATTCCTGGAATTAGATTGTGCTGATGATGTAAGTATATTAGATGAAAGTTTGAGCAAAATGAATTAACTTTTAGTGGTATTGCAAGTTCTGGGTGTTAGAACAGGTTTAAAAACTAATGTTAACAAGACTAAGTCACTAAGGCTAGGAATAAGTGAAGATGAAAAGATGGCTTGGGTAACAAAAGGGTTGATCAAGTGGGCAGCTGCATTTATCTTGATAGTATTATTAGTAAAGATGGTTGGTACATTGAAGATATTAAAACTAGAATAGCCAGAATAGGGTGTTTTTCCACAGTTGAAATGAGATAAGCAAGAATATGATTTTTAAAGTAGTTTTCAGAACTTCTTAGCATTTTCTGCAAATACTCCCACAGGCTTAGATTCTATCCATTTTGTGTATTTTTATAGCAAAGTTGTATAATTTTGTTAGTAGACTGGACCTTGGGGCTATTTTTTTAAATGCCAGGTTAATGGAGATGTAATCATAATTTCAGCAACAATAGAATAAAACTGTATAGAATGAGTTTCTCAACAATAGAATTAACTCTATAACAACATTCTGTAGCATAGTGCCATTTGATCCCCTAATCAACACTTTTCCAAACATAATGATTGCTACCATGATAATTGGAGTACATCCCCTTAATGGTGCCAAATATGACCCTAAACAATATAATTGTTGTCAGTTGTTTTTTACTCCTTGAATTTATTCTTTAATGGGCATTGGTGTTCTTAAACAAGTCAATAACATAATAATAATAATAATCTTTATTTGTTCCCTTTATCACACTGCAATAACATAGGTATTGTCAATTTAAGCACACAAAAAAGAATAGCACAAAAAGACACAACACCATGAAAAACACAAATGATGAACCATCACCTCTACTTCAGGACAATATTGTCCTCTTTCAGAGTTGCCAACCTTGTTTTGTGTGCGTGGGTCTCTGAAGTAAACGGAGGCAGGATATTTCGGTGTGTTGTGGACTTCCGGATGTCAACTACAAACTTCATCAGCATTTCATGCCTCCTTTCATCCAGGGTGGGAGCTTGAGTTCGCTCAAGCTTTGTTCATAGTTTTTATAATTTGGCCCAAGAACTATTTTGCAGACTTTCTTCTGAATTGTTTCCAGTTCGTTTCTGTGCTTCTCTGTAAGCAAAGGGTGCCAGACAGGCCTGCTGTACAACATTATGGGCATTACATAGGTTTTATAGCCCAAAAGAAGGCGTTGCTCTGTCATTCCAAACATTATTAGACATTCAAAAGATTTTAGAAAACCAGCTGCCTTTGCTGTGATCTGGCTGATCGGATCTCCAAATAAGAGATCATCACTAAATGTGATACCAAGTACTTTTACTGATTTCTATGTATGTAGAGGTGCAGATTCATTTATGCTCTTCTTCTTCTTCAGGAAGTTGACATGCATTACACAGCTTTTCTTGAGGCTTATCTGGAGCTTCACTTGATCAGCTTGATGTTGAAGCTCTGTAACAAGGGGTATGAGCTGATTGGGTTTTTGTGACAGGAAGTGCGGCAGGCTTAGCAAAAGATCATCTACAAATTTATACCTCTGTTTGTGTTGCATCATCAGTCAGTTTATGAATATAAAAAATAAGATGGGACCTAACTTGCTTCCTTGGGCAGCTCCACATGTGATGTCTTGGAAGTTGGATGTTTCCCCGTTTTCGAGTTGTATGCACTGTTGATGACCACAAAGGAAACTTGCAATGGTAAATAAGAGAAGCTGCAAGACTTCCAGGGCAAGGGCTTTATTGATTACAGTCTCATGATCAAGCAGATCAAAAGCTTTCACGAAATCAGAAATGAATATTTTAGCAAGGGTCTCAGGATTTTCTAGTTGCTCTAGTAGATCATGAAGTAATCTGACCAGATAGTGAGTTGTACTGTATCCTCAACAAAAACCGAACTGCATAGGATCGGTTTTGTGTTCTACTTCTTTAGCCACTGTAAAATAAAATATTTGAAGACTTTTGAAATGATGGGCGTATTTGAAACTGGCCTGAGATCAGATGGTGAGGTTGGTGATGTTTTCTTTGGAATTGGTGTGATAAATGCCTTTTTAAACTTATCTGGGAAAATGCCTTCCAGTAGGCACTGGTTATACACCATAGCCAATGGTGTAGCCAGTAAGGGGAGCATGCATGTATCAGCCTTATAGGAATTTCACCAGGGTACGGGGCTTTCCTAATGTCTAGGTTTTTGAGTTTTTCTTGGACCTGGGAAACTGTAATAACAGGGATGGTTTTGATTGGACCATTCTGTGGTGTAGTCTTGAGGGGAGGCTGTTGGCAGCAAATATTTGAGAAGTGTGCATTAATTGCTTCTGCAGTTACATTCTCTTCTTGCTGGTCCCTCAGGATGGATTTAGACTTCTGCTGTCCCATTAGTTTCTGTACAGTTGTGTGGAACTTTCTTGGGTCACTGGCTGTCAACTTGGCAAAAATTTAGTGTCCATATATTAAAGCAAGCTAGACTACTAAAGTCTAGCTTGCTTTAGTAGTCTAACTACTATGTTTCTCTTCCATTTATATTCGTCAGAGTGTGGCTTTGTCTCATAAAGCATGTCTTGCTCTGCCATTACTGCTTTAATTGTTGGAGTAACCCATGGTTTATTCTGTGCCCTAATTGTAACTCGCTTATCAGGGAAGAATCGTTTGTACTCTCGAGTTGTTTGTTCATAGAGGAGTTCAGTCATGCTGTTTGCGTCTTTGTTTTCAAAGGCAGAACCAGCATACTGAGTTGAGCCATTCTCTGTAGCCAAATATACCTTCTTCTGTAAGTGGACGGTAGGTGAACTGGGTTGGTTTAGTAGGTTTCATTGTTGACTTTGGCTGTAATATAACTGTTGCATGGTCACTGGTTGAGAGTGGTGCTTCTGCTGAAGGATCTAAGTAGAAATCACCAAGTGTAGTGAAGATCAAGTCAAGGGTGTTTTCTCCCCATGTTTTCACTTTAGCTATTTGATGAAGGGCTGTAGAGCTTTCAATTCAGTTTGGCTTCAGGTCTTTGAAGTCCCAACAAAGAAAGATTCCTGCATGTGGATATTTTGTTCTGATGAAGTCGCAACATTGTTGGAGGTATTCCAATAGTTGTCGCCAATATGGTCCTCTTGGTGGGAAATATACTGTGGCATATATCAATAACGAAACTTGCCAAGGTAGGCCTTTTGGTTGTGCCCACAGCCACGAAACTTCGATGTCATGGTCCTTTGGTACTGCGACATCCAGAATCCTATGAGGCACGTTTTCTTTGCAGTAGAAACCAACACCACCACCGTGCGTCTTGGACTCAGTGAAATATCATCATGAATTAGTTAGAACAGTTTGATGAATTTGTGGTTTCAAAATGATCAACAGAAACTTTCTATATATTATAAAGTAAGAATTTTTTATTGTAGTGTTTTTTTTTGCACTTTTGTACATAGCCTAATGCTCCCCCTATTAAGGCTGGGGTAGGTCTTTCCCATGGTAGTAACCATTATACATGGAAATAGTCTTGATTGGAAAATAAATGGTACTGCTCTTTTGTTATTACATTTTTTCCTTCAGAAGAGCCCATAGAACAGTCTGTTACCCAGCAATGAAAAAAAAACAGATTAAATATTTTTCCTGTTTAAAAAAAATGCTGAAATTATGGGAATAGATACATAATTTTGGCTTGGTTTACTGGTTGTCTAACAGATAGGTTGCAAAAAGTTAGGGTTGATAAAGTACTATCTGAGAAGTCTTGGTTTTGAGTAAAGTCCCCTAAATTAGTTGCATGGGGCCTGTTTTATTCTGTTTATTCATTAATGATTGGCCTTAGGTAATGCAACATAGCATGATTAAAATGTTTGCAACTGATGTAAAGCTTTATAGGGGCATATCTTCCCCAGTTAATGGTGCTCTTCTACAGGAAGATTTAAATGCATTGATTAATTGATGCAATTCAAATACAATGTTTATTAACCAAGGGAAATGGCATGTGGTGAATTATTTAGTGAAAGCAGTAGCATACTGATATCTCATTTTTAATGTAGATTATATCAGGCATCTTAGTACCATGTTCAATAGTCCTTTTAAACAAGCATTAATTCAGCTGTGCAAAACAAACTTGAATATGCTTTGTATAAAAAAAAATATCCAGAAAATTCAACCTGCAAAGCTTTACTATACTGTATAAGACAATGTCACAACCTATTGTTTTAAAACTGTTCATCTTTGTGTTATCCAACAAGAAAGTGGCTAATTAATCACAGCTCATCAAAAAGTGCAAAGAAAAGCATCCCTTTATCTCCTATTTGCACATGGGTGCCCATAAGCCGAATTTAAGGAGGGGGGGGCTTACCTGGTCTAATTGGCACTTCCAATGCTGTGTAATAGAAATTGATTACCAATTGTGGTCTTTCTTGTTTATCATCAAGTTTGTGTACTATTATTAGAAGTGTTTTCTCCATTTTTGTTATTTTGTAATATGACAAGCCTATGGGGCTCTTACATCTGTAGTTTTATTGCCAGTATCTTTCTATTATTTTGCAATGAAACCAGCCTATGGCTGGCTCTATCCAGCCTATGGCTCTATATCTTGTTTAAGGTAAAAAAAAAAAACAGGCCTAAATAGAGGAATTTGGAATTGATGGCTGTAAAAATAAATAATCATGTGCCACTATATAGCTTCAGGGTTCTAAAAGGGATTTGAGGATGAAGTGTTTATTATAGTTATAGATGCTCATTGAAATGCTTTATGGAAAGAGTATTTAATGGCAAATGGTATATTTGTCTTTTAGCAACTGAAATTGGTTGACTTTCTTAAAAATTGGCTAGCCTTGGTTTATGTTCTCTAAAGCTTCGGCAGTGGATATACAGTCCATTTTAGTCTAGGGGATACAGAGGCATCTTAAGTACACACCTCAATCCAGAAGCATAGGTAGGTTCTTCTGCTCATGGAGCCAAATACATAATATCTATATAGATGATTTGCCATGGATAAGCTGCCCCCTTTTTGCCCTGGCTTCACAACTGCCTCAGTTCCTTTACCTTTGCAAAAGTGTTCCTGAGGAACCAAGTTGGGTCCAATCCTATTTTTAGTTTAAATTAATGACATTTTTTACTGTTCAGTGAATGCTTGGCATTCATTTTCAAATGATGCTAATATTTAGTGGTGTAGCTGTATAAAGTAGCCTATTCAAATTGATCTATAAAGACGACAGTAATAGACTTACAACTGTCTTCTCTGCTGTAACATCAATTTCTATATCTGGGGACCAGCAATCTAAAAGCCGACTGGAATAGCTGGGAATGAATCCCTGAATCGAAAGCCCGGCGCACGTCGTGACTTGCGAGTATAAATCTTTCATTTAAGTCATGTGCTTCTGCCATTACATTAGCAAGAATATAATGTACATTCTCGCGGCTAACCCCCTTTTTGAAACCAAACTGGGAGTCAGGAGTAGAACACTTATCTATGAGCAGATCCACTACAAGTAGTTCCATTAGTTTACATAAAACTGGTGACACGGTTATGGGACGGTACAATAAACATTCAGATGGATTTTTCCGCTTTTTTTAGTATTGGCGTAATTACCCCCCTACAAAATAAATGTGGAACAAGACCGGAGTTAAAGACCGTCTATAACAGTAGCTGCAGATGATAAAGCAATTTATCACTGGGATGAACTAAATGTAAGCCACATAGCTTATCAGAATCTCTATATTTCTTCTGTTTTAGCTTTAAAATATAACAAACAAAATTAGAAACACCTACATCAACAATGTACCTAGAACTACACATCATAAAACTCTTGTCAAGATCCCCTCTAATCTTATCATTGAGCACAGGATGAGGGGGTGAGAATTCAGCCGTAAAGGAAGATAATCAATCATGTTCATCTGGGGGAGTAGTTTCAGACTTTATAATACTACTTTTTCATTTAAGCGGTTTCCATACCATATTTGGCTCCTGACTAATCTTCTCACTATGCTTATGAATAACGTCACATTGATACTTAGATAAAAGCTTTTCCAAATTCACGTTTACTATAAAGACGAATCTGGTTAACAACGCCATATCTAGGCCGATCACATTCATTCCATATCCCAAGCCAAAATTTTGCTCGACGACAAGCTTTACTCAAACTGGGTTCTGCTACCACTTAGGAATTTCAGTACCAACTTTGACCTTGCGTGTTGGGACAGCAGCCGTTTCAGCACATAATAAAGCATGAATTATTTCACTGCAGTAAATATTAAGTAGCACTTGTCTCTTCTTATCTGGTATATGCACACTCTGTTGAAGCAACTGAAAAGGCATTTTGATCTTATCTAAAATATTATCTAACATAGCTTGATAGAGGATAGGATCAATCTTATTCCAATCTTCTCTAGTAATCCACTTTTTGGTGTAACCAGCATTAGCTGCTTTAATTATTTTAAAACTGTTCATAATTGGAAAATGATCTGATGCGCAAACACTCTGATCTACATAAGAGTTGCCATGCATCTCAATCATCAATGAACTTAACATAAAATCAAGAGAAAAGGTAGAGCCAGAATTATGCACATAAGTAAATTCAGAATTATTGATGGTCAGGCACAGATCGTCACACGAGGCTAACAATAATTGGGTTCTTGCACTATTATTATTTGTTAAATCACAATTCATATCTCCGGCAAGAATACATTCGAAACCTTGACTAACACAGCTCCTAATAGAATTAGGAAGCTTACTGCATGCTCCACTAAATTTCACTTCAGATTTACTGTTTCTATAGTCAGTAGGCATATACACAGAGAAGACGATTGTCTTATGGATCTTAACAGCAATGAAAAAGTCAGATGTCTTATATAACACAGGGTTTAATGCATCACTAACTAAGATGGCCACCCCACCAGATGGTCTACCTTTTACAGATGACTTTGCAGCAACCGCAAAAGCTTTCACTCCTTTGTTTAACTCAAGGATACTGGTGGCTTCTATTGAAAGGAAATGTTCCTGTAAACAGACTATATCATTAAAACACAACAATCTCTCCAGTAATGGTAGTTTTTTCATCACACCACCATTTAAGTTCCATGAGGCTACGTGTAATGTATCGAAATTCATTGCTTAGATAGGACTTTCTGAGCTTCTGGACATTTAATACTGTTGCATGGATGCCTATCAGATCTACACAAAGCACATTTTTGAGCATTTTGGCGAGGATTAGCCCGATAATTCGAATGACTTTCATCGCACCTGGAACAGATTGGAGGACTGGTACATGATTTAGCTGCATGACCAAAAATTGGCGGAGAATCCATTACAGAACTTAACTGAAACTTGTTATCGAACTGTATCTTAAAGGATCGAGTATTACCCATCTGTATTACCTTAAAACAATTTGGTATCGTTGCACAAAGCTCTTCAGCTGAAATTTCATTTAGAACATGACGAATAATTCCAAAAAACGAAGGGCTTTTTACTTTTGCATTTACTGTTGTATCTTTTACACTCACTGTTTCAGCGAGTGATTCCGCTGCACTTTTGTTGTTAAAAAAAAAGTTTCCATTTAGTTTTTCTTGCTTTTAATTGGAAAATATTTGAACTATTATCTCCACATATACTGTCTAAATATGCTTTTCGCACTTTAGGGTTTAGTAAATCTTTAGGGGGATTCTTTAAGACTACATCATATGACGATTTCGTTGCAGTAAAATGAGGCTCAGCAACACACAGAGGAGGAGCAGGAACATGAGAAGAGGGACTAGACTCAATAATGTTCTTAAACTTGACACATAATTCATTTACTTTTCTGGTAAGAATAGCTGTGATCTCGCCTGTGATTATAGGAACTTCGTCGGGCTCGAAAATTACTAAACGTGGCAAACAAGTATTTTTATCTTCACACGCATGAAATACTTTTATTATATCGAAAACATCGTCTAAGATTTTTGTTCGCACAGTAACACGAGTAGAAATTCCTGCCAGAGGCCACAACAATTCTTTAGCAATCGAATTCTCTGAAAAAAAATTCCACTGCTTTTCGGGCTATATCGTCAGAGCGATTCCCGGCTTTAATTTCCCGACAAATGTAATTCAGAATAGGATTCCATATAAGATTGTCGTCGCTCATTATTGTAATAGCAGAAACACAGTTCACAATACATATACCACAGTCCTATATAAGCTTTTGTTTCAATCTTATCGCTTAAACGTAATAATTTCTCCAATAAACAATCGGGAATTTTGGAGTGATTCAGTTAGAGAAGTCCAAAAACAAGCTTAGGTCATGAGTCAATCATAGGCAGCGCACTAGCGCTGCCTAAGTAACGAACGATTTGGGCACAATGTGTTGTTTTTTTTTTCTCCATACCCGGGCACTTCGTATCGAAAGAGTTGTCGTTGAAACTTCGAAAAGGACTCATTCGATTGGAACTTGGAGTGGCTTGTGCCGTTTTTAATAGTCGAAAGTGATTGGAGGGCAACTAGCCCCCCCCCCCCCACGGCCATCATTCCCCCAAATACATCCAATCAAAATTTTGAGATTGCCATTTTGTTCAGCATAGTTGATTTCCAGATAGAAAATATCTTTTTGAGGAGAACACTCCCCCACAACCCACGAGGCATGGGTTTTAAGTTATGCCCTGAGGGCATATTAGGTTTTTTATAGAAGGCGTTGTCGTACAAACTTCAAAAAAGGCTCATTCGATTGGAAATTCAAAGGGCTAGTGCCCTTTTTAATAGTCGAAAGTGATGGAGGGCAACTATCCCTCCCCCCGACGCCCATCATTCCCCCAAGCACATCCAATCAAAATTTTGAGATAGCCATTTTGTTCAGCGTAGTTGATTTGCAGATAGAAAATATCTGTTTGTGGGGGACACTCCCCCACAACCCACGAGGCATGGGTTTTAAGTTATGCCCTGAGGGCATATAAGGTTTTTTATAGAAGGCGTTGTCGTACAAACTTCAAAAAAGGCTCATTCAATTAGATACTGAGAGGGCTAGTGCCCTTTTTAATAGTCGAAAGTGATTGGAGGGCAACTAGCCCTCCCCCCCACGCCCATCATTCCCCCAAATACCTCCAATCAAAATTTTGAGAGAGCCATTTTGTTCAGCGTAGTTGATTTGCAGAGAGAAAATATCTTTTTGTGGGGGACACTCCCCCACAACCCACGAGGCATGGGTTTTAAGTTATGCCCTGGGGGCATATAAGGTTTTTATAGAAGGCGTTGTCGCAGAAGCTTCAAAAAAGGCTCATTCGATTGGAAATTCAAAGGGCTAGTGCACTTTTTAATAGTCGAAAGTGATTGGAGGGCAACTAGCCCCTCCCCCCACACCCAACATTCCCCCAAACACATCCAATCAAAATTTTGATATAACCATTTTGTTCAGCGTAGTTGATTTCCACATTAAAAATATCTTTTTGAGGAGGACACTCCCACACAACCCTCGGGGCAAGGGTTTTAAGTTATGCCCTGGGGGTATATAAGGTTTTTATAGAAGGCGCTGTCGTAGAAACTTCAAAACATGCTCATTCAATTGGAGATTCAAATGGCTAGTGCCCGTTTTAATAGTCTAAATGATTGGAGGGCAACTAGCCCCCCCCCCCCCGCGCCAATCATTCCCCCAAACACATCCAATCCAAATTTTGAGATAACCATTTTGTTCAGCGTACTTGATTTCCAGATATAAAATATGTTTTCGAGAAGGACACTCCCCCACAACCCTCAGGGCAAGGGTTTTAAGTTATACCCTGGGGGCATATACGGTGTTTATAGAAGGCGTTGTCGTAGAAACTTCAAAACAGGCTCATTTGATTGGAAATTGAAAGGGCTAGTGCCGTTTTTGATAGTCGAAAGTGATTGGAGGGCAACTAGCCCCCCCCACGCCTATCATTCCCCCAAACAGATCCAATCAAATATTTAGATAGCTATTTCGTTCACCGTAGTTGATTTCCAGATAGAAAATATGTTTTTGAGGAGAACACTCCCCCACAACCCTCAGGGCAAGGGTTTTAAGTTATGCCCTGGGGGCATATGAGGTTTTTATAGAAGGCGTTGTCTTAGAAACTTCAAACCAGGCTCATTCGATTGGAAATTCAAAGCACTAGTACCCTTTTTAATAGTCGAAAGTGATTGGAGGGCAACTAGCCCCCTCCCCCACCCCCAAAAGTCCCCCCCACACAACCCAAAAAAAATTTGATAGAGACATGTTGTTCTTCGTATTTAATTTCCACACAGAAAATATGTTTTTGAGGAGGACACACCCACCCCTCCATCAGGGTAAGAGTTTTTATTTAGGCCATGGGGGTATATAAGGTTTTTATAGAAGGCGTTGTCGTAGAAACTTCAATAAAAGCTCATTCGAATGGAAATTTAATGGACTACTGCCCTGTTTAATAGTCAAAAGTGACTGGAGGGCCCCTCGCCCCCCCCCACACCCATCATTTTCCAAACACATCCAATAACAATTTTGAGATAGCCATTTTGTTCAGCGTAGTTGATTTCCAGATAGAAAATATATTTTTAAGGAGGACACTCCCCCACAACCCTTAGGGCAAGAATTATAAGTTATGCCCTGGGGGCATATAAGGTTTTTATTGAAATCTTTGTCGTAGGAACTTGAAGAAGGGCTCATTCGATTTGAAATTCAATGGAAGGTTACCATTTTTAATAGTCAATAGTGATTTGAGGGCAACTAACCCCCCTCTCTCGCCCACCTTTTCCCAAAACACATCCAATCAAAATTTTAAGATTAGCCATTTTATTCAACGTTGTTAAAAGTTTTGGAAATTAGGTCTTTAAGAATGACAACCCCTTCCCCCACAGCCCTCAGGGCAGGGGTTGTAAGTTATGCCCGGGGGGGGGGCATATAAAGTTTTTATTGATAGCGTTGTCGTAGAAACTTCAAAAGGGCTCATTCAATTGGTAATTGAAAGGGCTAGTTCCTTTTTTAATAGATGAAAGTGATTGGATAGCGACTAACGCCCCTCTCACGCCCACCATTTTCCCAAACACATCCAATCAAAATTTTGAGATATTTATTTGTTCAACGTAGTTGAAAGTTCTGGAAATTAGGTCTTTTAGGATGATAACCCCCTCAGAGCCCTCAGTGCAAGGGTTGTAAGTTATGCCCTGGAGGCATATAAGGTTTATATAGAAAGTTGTTGTATATTATTTATAGAATAGATTTTAGTCTTCCTCAAATCCAATTTTTATATGTTTAAAAACAAAATGTTGACTTAAGATTAAATCAAAATGCACTGTGATAATGCTAATTCCCAATAATGCATCTCAGCAGTATCCCAAGAACGACTAATGGAATTATGTTCAAACGTTCGGGGCTACTTCTTCTCTTAAAATTTAACCAAATCCAAATAGCCTAAGTGTATACAAGCTATCAAAGAAAGTAAACAGATTTATTTTTGCGAATGGTATCAATTTTTCCGTTACAGGTCAAGTAGAGGAGTTATGAAACTAAATTAAACAGTACTATTTGTGTCCAGATTTTTAAAAGGGTGTATGCTGTTAAAAATTTCTGAAAATGTTTCTCCAGCATACAAATAGCAGGCCAAACTATAAAGTCTTAAAAAACGAAAAGATTTAAAGTATTATTTTCTTTTTCCCTGAAAAGACTATGTTAATATAAAACGAACAGAAATACATTTAAAAAACTTTTTCCACAAAATAAGTTTTTCAAAGAAAAGAAAAGAACTCCATTAAACAAAAAATGAGCAAAATACAAATGAATGTGCATTGTCAGTTTAATATACATATACTGATATTTAGTAATCAAAATGTTAATATTATTTGATTCATTAAAGTTATAAAAGTAAAAACATTTATATTTTTTCAGTAAAATGCAAATTTTGTTCTGGCCTTGGGAAGGCATAGGGGTTTTGCGCCCAACTTGTGTTAATTTCTGCTCGTTTTGAGTTTGACTCGGTTAATTATTGTAATTTCTGTTCGTTTTGGGTTTCATTTATTTATCAATGCTGGTTTGTGGTAGTTTCGAGCTTGGTAGATTATTTGATTTTAATTTTGCTCATTTTTTGTTTAATGGAGTTCTTTACTTTTCTTTGAAAAACTTATTTTGTGGAAAAAGTTTTTTTAATTAATACAAAAAAAACTGGTTCAGCAGGTAGATCTAATTATCCAATAAATAATCCAACGACTTGTTATCACCTTAACGACTTGTTAACGACTTGTTATCACTCAAATAAGTTAACTAAGCCAAGAAATAAAGCAAGGGCTAGGCAGACATCCTTCTTGTGAGATGAATCGCTGACTCATGCAACTCAACAGTTGATGTAACTTCTCACCAATCATTTAAAACCAAATTTGACAAGGAGTAAGACACAGAGCCTATGCAGTTTGGTTGGTATTTTTACATCCTGGTATCGTCTTAAGAGCACTACAGGCCTAAAAGGCATTGAAGATGTAAAATGGACAAAGGAAAGGTGATTATGCAAGGGTGTTTCCATTACCCAAACTTTTACCTGAGACTGTACAGCTTTTTTGGAAAACTAAGAATTGTTTACGCATCAAAATGCTCTATGTTAATCTTTTGGAGAATCAGAAATGTCTCTGGTGTCAGTTTCTCATCTTTAGTCAGTTAAGTTTTTTGTATTATAGTGTGTTTCAGTATACCAAGATGACTTATCTGCTAAGCAAGATGATTTGTCCTCAGTAGTCGGAGACAAAAATAAATATCAAATATTATAAGTAATGCTACCCTAAGCTTACCATGAGTAAGTACCATGGTCACTGAAACCCAGCAATCCGACCAAGACATGGTGATGAACGCGGCCAACCAGTCTTAGTCTCGTAACACGCGTCTATCACCACTTTAGACCATGAGTACCAACAAAATGTTGCCATAATAACCAGTTTCAGAAACTGTACCGGTGGTTTTCAAATTTGAACTGCATGTCTCATGGAATTGAATTTTTTTTTCAGTAAAAAGTGTAGTACTTCTTACTTTTCTCTGCCAGTTCCTTATAAATTTTGATGGATCCATTCCTTCAGATAGAATGAAAACGTGGGTTTTTAGAAATATTTGAGTTTCGACTGTAGTTTTAACCATTTGGAACCGAGTTCTCTGAATAGGCAGGCATAGTTATATGTAAGCAGAAGATGGAGAAGGTAGGCTAATTCAAAATTTAGAAGGTAGTTACATAGTAAGGCCAAAAACCCCTTTTTGGAACAAACCTATATAGGGTAGATGATCACTTTCTGGACAAATTTCTTGTTGCTATTTTAAGAAAAAAAGTACGTGATTTAGGCGAATGAGACTGTCAGAGATTTTCAGGAGTTCATTAATTTGCAAAGCTCAATTACTTTCTCTAAAATGTTAAAAGAATTCATAATTGTTCCAAATTTGCTAATTTTGTTACGCTAAACAATTTAATGTAAGATTTCAGGAGAAACTTTCTTATTGGGATCTTGAGGTCCATCTAAGTAGCTTAATTCTTGAATACCAGTGGAGGGGGTTGGCCATCTTTTAGTCTTCAATAAAAATAGAAAAGACGATAGAAAATATCGTAACTGTTTTGAAAGATTCAAAAATTATTCAGCCGAAATATACAACCGTAATCTCTCCAAATTTCTGTTAAATGGGATATCTACCCCCTAACAATTATTATTCTTCATTGTAGAAAATGGAGTGTTGGACATTCGAAGAAAGAGGATAAAGAAAATTGACCCAGCTCAGTCTGTTCATGCTGGCTGCTCTACCCTTCTTGCTGATCACAATGATCTTGCACGACTGGATAATGTTGATACTTATGGAAGTCTTGAAAAGGTAGGGTTCTCTGTATTTAAGAAGAAAACTTTTGTTTTTTATCTTAAAGCTATTGATGGGAGGTAGAAAGAGAACTTAATTGATACTGTGAAGTATTTTGTTGGCTAGTAACATAAAAATAAGTGCTTTGTGGTTTTGAACGTGAATGTATTCAATTGTTAAATTTTTATATTCATATGTTACCGTGTTCAAATCTTTCAAATGTTTATTCGTTTCACATATTATCTCTTCTACGTACTCGTAGAATCGCATATCAAAGTATCACAAGGACTAGAGTAAAATTATTCAAAAGTTTTTTTTTTGCAAATTACATAAGGAAAATAAAATGCTGTCTTACCTCAATATTGCTCATGGAGGTTACTCCACCTAATCCATGAATACCAGGGGAGGGGAATACACATAATATATATATATATATATATATATATATATATATATATATATATATATATATATATATATATATATATATATATATATATATATATATATATATATATATATATATATATATATATATATATATATATATATATATATATATATATATATATATATATATATATATATATATATATATATATATATATATATATATATATATATATATATATATATATATATATATATATATATATTAAATGTATATGTTTATAAATGTTTATTATGTGCATACATATCCACTTGTACAATCGTATTTGTTTTCTGAGATGGCATAATTTGTCCTTTTTTTAAAATAAAAAATATAAATTTTGCCGGTTTTCCACTAAAAGGTCACTTTTCACTAAAATTCGCTTCTCCCTGAGTTTTCTAGATTTCATTGTGTTTTTCACATGCTATTCTAAAAAAAAAAAATATTTTTTAAAGGTTTTTATTCTTAAAAATTAGTCTATAGTCTGTTTTTAATCTTTTTAAAACTTCAAATTATTTTTATTTACACTCACGTGCAAGTAAAAGCATTGTAAGTAATGTTTTTCACCTCTGATGTAGCTGATATTTTTATTGATATAAAATTGTCCCTCCAGTTCACTGGTAACTTTAATTTATGCTTCGTATTATTTTTGTTTTGCTAGAAATATTTGCTGCTTATTGAATGTCCTTTATCTTTATTTGTGTGAACGTTTTAATTGATGTGAATGAAATATGTAAGTTTACGGCAGGTTAAGCTATGTGAAGATTCAGCTGGTTAGAAAGTTACTTTTTGAACAGTCTTAAATCCTATTTAGGCTAATATCTGTTACCTTGATTTCGCAGTTACAGTCAAGGATAAAGCTAAACTGCCGCAATGAAGACCATGTTAAATTATTTTTTGTTTACCATCGGCATTCATCAAAATATTTTTTAGTTAGACAGGTAAGGTTTTACGCTAATTTTAAATCAAATAAACATGCTAACTTTATACTAAACGCATGACAGATAAATAATTTTAATTGTAAAATTTCGTTACTTTTTCATTGATTGTTTTGCTCGCAATAATACTGGTTTTCACTAACTGCCACAAGGAATAATTTTGCACTTCCTGCAAAATTATTTTTAGACCATCAGCATTTAGCTAAATATTTTTTAATTTTATAGGTAGGGTCATATACTAGTTTAAGAGTGAATAAGGATCAGATAGTCATGCTCAGTCGTGCATAAGGGAGCTAAAGAAAGATTCGAAATCTTTCACTAGAACATAATTTAAAACGACTTAAATCTATGTGTGGTTTTTTGAGATGTAGCCTAAGCAAAAGCTTCGTCTAGGGTGGGGGGGAGTTATGGGCTCATTAACTTAGTACTGATGTATTTTTACTAACTATAGTTGTTTTAAGTTTGTGTTTTTGCTATCATCCGTGCCACTATATTTTAAATATTTAGCTCAGCTTGTTAAATTTTTTTTAATGAAATTTAAATTCGAATTTTGATTTTATGAAATATAGATTTTTATGCAATTTCATATGAAATTTGAATTTCCATATAGGCTTCTATAAAATTTGGTTCTACGTCATTTTTATGAAATGTGTATGTCATAATGCTTATAATACTATTGGGGGATGAACTATGAATTGGCATTGATGTTCAGTAGGCTATGGGCTAGATAGACTATAACCTACAAGATCTTATTTTGTTAGCTGTATATTTTAATTTACTGTTTTCCAACTATGAGAAAATTGATAAAATCACGTTACCATGCCTCAACTCAGGAAAGGAACGACGGATATAAGCTTACCTGATTTAAGCCTTTTGTCCGGGGGGGGGGCTGAATATTAAAAAATAGGTTAATGATATGGAAGTGTATTTTTAATTATTGATTTTGTATGTGTTCTTTTAGAAAAGTTTTTTTTTATTCTTCTGTATGAAGGTTTATCAGGGAGAATCTTTGCCATTGGTTGAAAATTCTCGCGGTAGTTATGGAGAAAACTTAATAAAATGCAAAAAAATCGGGATGACATATTTGGCATACTTTCTTGAACCTTCAGATCTCAACCTCTGATCTTTACCTTAGAAGGTAATATCAGTTTGCCTAAAAGTTTTGACCGTTTGTGTCACCCCTTTTCTTTTGTGTGAAACTAATTGTAGATTAAAATTTCCACCCTCTACTGTTCAAGCTGTTGGACTGCAATTTTTTTTCTGTGGGGTTAATTCGTTTTCTATATTTACTAGTAATATTATGGAACGCCCAAATTTATCAAGATTCTATGAGCAAATTCGTTGTATTCTGCTGAATAAAAAAATAAAGTAAAAAAAAAGATAAAACGACTGTATTGTAATAAATAGCTAAGTTGTGTTAAGTTGATTAAATAAAAACAGTTTAAACAGTAGCTGATTCGCCTGTTATTCTTTCTTAAACCAGCATGGGGTATTCTTAATCTGTAGATTGATGTTTGGATTTGCTTGTATATTGAATATGCTTTTCATTCTCGTTCTTAAAGATATGACAAACGCATCCTTGCAGATGCTTCTAAAGAAATGGGGACTAATAAGAGAGACATCTCTAGTTTGGCTCTTGGAAAAAATAGAAATATTCAGTGCTACCCATTAAAATCACAAAATTGATTATAAACACCCAACTAAAATGTTAGTTACTTAGTTTTTTATCTTTTGCTTTTTCTTTTCCTTTTTCTTTTGCTTTTTCTTTTTCTTTTGCTTTTTCAAAACATTTTATGATCCAGAAAAATAGTTTCAAAAACAATCATCTTTCCATTTTCTGAAATTTTCAGTTTAAATTGATATAAATTATGTCTTAAATTAGAAGCTAAATCTTGTTTAACTATAGTTAACTTAAGATATAGGTTGTTTGGAATTTTTTTTTACTCTACTGGGTAACACTGCACTGTCGGTGGCGCTAGTCCCTATTGCACTATAATCCTTATTTACGCTCAAATTGAACCATTGAAGATTTTTTCGTATTATATTTTCTATTCTTTTTATGTGCTTCATTTGTGACTAACCAACTAACGCCTTTTTCTAGCTATCTGCTTCTCACAATCAACTTATCAGAATGTATGGAGTTGGCCGGCTTTATTCCCTCCGCCATCTCAATCTGTCTCATAATAACATAGCAGCCATTGAAGGTTTACGAGATCTCACACATTTGGCGTATTTAAATCTTTCTGGAAATAATGTTAAGGTAATATTCGCTAAACATGCCAAAACATGAATTCACACATGGAATTTCTTCTGTTCAAACTGATTCAGCATTCTAAAATGGAAGGTCTAAGTCTCGTTTTAGTTGGTCCAATAAGGGTTATAAGGATTGCACACCTTACCCTGGGTTCCCGCTGATGTGATTTCACGCAAAAGCGGTATTTTTTGCGTGAGCCGTCAAATTTCCTCCGTTTTTGCTGCAAGCTTATTCGTCATGATTGTTCAGCGGCCGCTTTGAAATATTTTTATTGATCCATTGAAAATCACCATCGCTGTTCTGAGTTGAAGCTTTTTAGAACCATACATTTTCTAGCAACCGACATACTATAGCATATTATAGATAAGACTTACATTTTTCATTAGGCATAGTTAGCCAAGGCTATTGCAGTTTAGCCCTTTGAAAATTTTTCTTGGCTTCTAGAATTTGATTTAGCCTATTCCTATGCATATACTTTTTTGACGGCTGTAGTGAACCGTTCTATATGTACATTTTTGCGATTTTCCCGCATCCGCTATCCGTGAGCCGTTTTGCGTTAAAAAATCGCACCAGTGGGAACCAAAGGTTAGAAAGCCTAAATAGAAATTTTTAAGAGGGGATTTCGCCTTGTTTTATTTCATGTAGATGACTAGAAAAGACTGCGCCTTCCTTTAAATTAAAAAAAAATAATGATCTATTTCCAAGTTTCTACTCACATACTCAGATGACCGAATGTGCGTTTTCGTCAAATAAATATATAAGCAGTCTTTTTACTAGTAGATATAAGTCGATTATTGGAGATCACGCCTTCCTCTCCTTCCAAACTAATAGACATTCCCAACCAGTTACCGGGTATGCTTCAATGCTAAAACGGGGTATTTTGCTTTAACGTTACTTGCGCTCTTCACCTTCTTCATGTTATTATCCAAAAATGGAGGAGTATAATTTATATTATTTGCCAATTAAGACACCAATTGAGAAGATTCTTATTAAAACAGAAATGTAATTTAAAGTAGAGACGTTTCAATGGAAAAGGTATTTGTTCAGGGGAGGGGTCGTTATTTTTTAATAAGATTTTGAGGACAATAAACCTTTCATCATATTGTTTTTATTATATTATTTCAATTTCCATTTAGGCCTATCGTTTTTACCATTTATCGTTTTTACATTTAAATATAAATGTTTTTACTTTTATAACTGTAATAAATCAAATAATATTAACATTTTGATTAATAAATATCAATGTATGTATATTAAACTGACAATGCAAGTTCATTTGTATTTTTTTCAGGAAACTGCAAATTATGTTCTAGACATGAGAAGGCATAGGGGTTTTGAGCCCCACTCATGTTAATTTCTGCTCGTTTTGAGTTTGACTCGGTTATATTGTGATTTCTGTCCGTTTTGGGTTTCATTTATTTAACGATGCTGATTTGTCGTAGTTTCCACGATTGGTAGATTATATGATTATTTTTTTTGCTCATTTTTGGTTTAATGGAGTTCTTTACTTTTCTTTGAAAAATTTATTTTGTGGAAAAAGTTTTTTTTAATTAATTTCTGTTCGTTACATTGTCTTTTCAGGGAAAAAGAAAATAATACTTTAAATCTTTTCGTTTTTTTAAGACTTTATGCTTTGGCCTGCTATTTGTATGCTGAAGAAAAATTTTCAGCAATTTTTAACAACTTATACCCTTTTAAAAATCTGAACACAAATAGCAGTTTTTAATTTAGTTTCATACCTCCACTAGTTGACCTGAAATAGAAAACTTGATACCATTCGCCAAAAAAAAAATCTGTTTACTTTCTTTGATAGGTAGGATATGCTTACGCTTTTTTGATTTGGTTAAATTTTAAAAGCAGAAGTATTCCCGAAAGTTTTAACATAATACCCACAGTCGTTATTTGGATACTGCTGAGATGTCTTATTTGGAATTAGCATTAAGACAATGCAATTTGATTTAATCTTAAGGCAAAATTTAGTTTTTAAACATAATGGGGAAATGGGAGGTTGGGCGTGGGAGGGGGACTAGTTGCCCTCCAATCACTTTTGACTTTTGAAAAGTACATTAGCCCTTTTCATTTTCAATCGAATGATCCCTTTTCGAAGTTCCTATAACAACTCCTTCGATACGAAGTGCCCTGGTCTAAGCAAAAAATAAATAAATAAATAATACATTGTACCCACATCGATCTCTGGTATAAAAATGTCAAGCCTTCCAGTCACTTTTGACTGTTAAAAAGGGTACTAGCCCTTTCAATTTCCAATCGAATGAATCCGTTTTTAGTTTCTAAGACAACGCCTTCTATAAACACCTTATATGCCCCAGGGAAAAAATTATAACCCTTGCCCTACGGGCTGCGAGGGGGTTGTTATCCTTAAAGACCTAATGTCCAGAACTTTCAACTACGTTAAACAAAACTGCTATCTCAAAATTTTGATTGTATGTGTTTGGGGAAATGGTGGGCGTAACAGGGGCGTTAGTTGCTCTCCAATCACTTTTAACTATTAAGCCCTTTTAATTTCCAATCGAATGAGCCCATTTGAAGTTTCTACGACAACGCTTTCAATAAAAACCTTATATGCCCCCAGGACATAACTTAAAACCCTTTCCCTGAGGTCTGGCGGGGGGCTGGGAGGGTAGTCATCCTCAAAGACCTAATCTCCTGAAGAAAATTGCTATTTTAAAATTTTGATTGGATGTGTTTGGGGAAATGGTTGGCGTCAGAGGGGGGTTAGTTGCCCTCCAATCACTTGCTACTATTAAAAAGGGCACTAAACCTTTCAATTTACAATCGAACGAGCCCTTTTTGAAGTTTCTACGACAACGCTTTCTATAAAAACCTTATATGCCCCATGTCATGACTTACAACCCTTGTCCTGAGGGCTGTGAGGGGGTTGTCATCCTCAAAGACATAGTTTCCGGACCTTTAAAATACGTTCAACGAAATGGTTATCTCAAGATTTGTTGGAGTGTGTTTGGGGAAATGGTGGGCGTGAGAGGGGTTTTACTTGCCCTCCAATCACTTTTGACTATTAAAAAGGGCACTAGCCATTTCAATTCCAATCGAATGAATAATCGAATATAAATTTTCTACGACAACGCTTTCTATAAGAAAAACCTTATATGGCCCCAGGGCATGACTTACAATCCTTGCCCTGAGGGCTGTGGGGGAGTGTTCTCCTCAAAAACATAATTTCTATCTGGAAATTAACTACGTTGGACTATCTCAAAATTTAGTTTGGATGAGTTTGGGGAATTGGGGGGCATGGAAGGGGTGTTAGTTGCCTTCCAATCACTTTCGACTATTAAAAAGGTCACAAGCCACTCCAATTTCCAGTCGAATGAGCCCTTTTCGAAGTTTTTACGACAACTCCTTCGTTATGAAGTGCCCTGGTCTAAAGAAAAAAAAAAATAAATAATACATTGTGCCACCATCGTTCTTTGCTTAGGCAGTGCGATTGCGCTGTCTATGATTATAATTATTTTATCTTTTGATTGTAAATTGTGATGTCTTCTAGAAAAAAAGAAACGTGTTTATCTAACTATTCTGGAAATAATTGGTTTGTTCCTCTAAAATCAATTGCTGCTTAAAATTATTCGGAGATTGGAATTGATTGAGTATTGATTTTAAATATTATAATTGGTTGATTACTATAATTTAGTTTAAATTGTTATTTTAGTACTGATATATTATATGGTTTTAATTATTTGATTAAATGATAAATTAGGTTTAATTGATTGGAGATTGATTTGGTATTGAGCAATCTGTGTCGTTCGTAGATTGGGATTGAGTAAACCTATCTCGGTACATTCATGTATTTATAGGTAATTGTTTTCCATGTTGATCTATGTACTGGAGTATATATCATGTATTCTGTGGAAAAAGTTTTTAAATTAATATTTAGTAAAAGCAGACAAGTAAAAATAGAAAGAATATCTCCTAGTCGTGACGCAGGGTAAGAGCAGGCTGCTTGTCAGTATTATAGCTTAACCTTTTTTCTTCTCCTTGTTCTTCACGATTTTCCCTCCTTTTCGTGTGTGTTGATCGCTGATTTAATTAGTGTGATTTAATCAGTTGAAGTGATGCATACAAGTCATTTTAATGGTCATTTCTTTGATTCATTTGTTCTGTTTTAAGATTTCATGAAAATAAAGGTGTTGTATATAAAAAAGAATGATAAAGCAGGTATACTGTATATTAGGATTTTGTTTCTTCTTGTTTTCAACCAAATTAATATATTTTTTCTATTTTCACTTAACGTGGGTTGAAGAGACTTTTCATTTTACGTGGGTTTAATCACGAGGTATTATTAGGGGGTTAGGTGGGTCAATTTTGGGACAAAGAGTTTAATGGAGGGTTGGGGCCCAGCCATACTATGCTGGCACACACCCTTCCTGTTTACCTTCAATTTGGTACCCCTGGTTTAATCCTGTGTAGAAGGTTAAGAGAGTGCCTACTGTAACTAAAATAAGATTGATGAATAAAATTAATAACAGTAACTGAGAATAACAATATTATCAAGGCTGCTCTAACATACACAGTAGGGTTGAACAATATGCAATTCCCGTAATGATGTACGGCTGTCCTGTCTGGCAACCATCGCTTACAGAGAAGCACAGAAATGAACTGGAAGCAATTCACAAGAGAGCCTGCAAAATAATTCTTGTGCCGAATTATAAAAACTATGAACACAGCCCGAGCCAACTCAAGCTCCCAACCCTGGAGGAAAGGAGGCATGAAATGCTGATGAAGTTTGAAGCAGACATCCTAAAGTCCTCAACACACCGAGATATCCTTCCTCCGTTTACTTCAGAGACCCACGCACACAAAACAAGGTTGGCAACTCTGAAAGAGGGATAAAAACTGTTGGAGTGCCCGCCTACACACTCGACAACAAGATATCTAAAATCCTTTGTGCCCTACTACGTCAGATGTTACGACAATAGTGTCCTGAAGTAGAGGTGATGGTTCATCATTTGTGTTTTTCTTGATGTTGTGTCTTTCTGTGCTTTTTTTTTTGCTTAAATTGACGATACCCATGTTATTGTGATAAAGGTGTGATGAAGGGAACGAATAAAGATTATTATTATTATAACCTAATTACAATGGCTAAGCAATATAACAATAAAAAAAGAACAATATAACGATATTAAAGTAGACAACAACAGCTGCACTAATAACAATAATACCTGAGAATAATAATATTATCGAGCCTGCTTAAATATGCATAGTAGAGTCGAACTAATAACAGTGGCAAGCAACAATAGAGCACTAAAACAAATAAGTAATAAAACACAATAATAACAACAACAATTATTCAGAATAACCATCTTATCAAGCTTGCTTTAATATACACAGTAGGGTTGAACAATAATATACATACCATAGATAAACCGTTTAACACTTAAAAATAAACAATATAAGAAAGAGTAGAGTAGAACAATAGTCCGAGAACAGTTATGCGCAGTAATATAAAAATGTTACATATAAACATTATAAAAAACTAATAATAAAAATAATAATTCAACATTCACGATATCGTAGGCATTGCCTTTCAATTACTTGGACTATCTGTCTTGGCTTTTCTCTGACTACAATTAGCCATGTCTTGATGCAACCTACTTCAGTCGGGCATTTCGTATCGAAGGAGTTGTCGTAGAAACTTCGAAAAGGGATCATTCGATTGGAAATTGGACTGGCTAGTGCCCTTTTTAATAGTCGAAAGTGATTGGAGGGCAACTACCCCCCTCCACGCCCATCATTTCCCCAAACACACCCAATAAAAGTTTTGAGGTAGCCATTTTGTTGAGCATAGTGGTTTCCAGATAGAAAATATGTTTTTGAGGAGGAAACTTCCCCACAACCCTCGGGGTAAGGGTTTTAAGTTATGCCCTGGGGGCATATAAGGTATTTTATAGAAGGTGTTGTCGTATAAAATTCAAAAAAGGCTCATTCGATTGGAAATTTAAATGGATAGTGCCCTTTTTAATTTTCGAAAGTTATTGGAGGGCCACTAGCCCCCCCCCACGCCCAACAGTCCCCCGCACACATCCAATCAAAATTTTGAGAGAGCTATTTTGTTGAGCGTAGTTGATTTCCAGATAGAAAATATGTTCTTGAGGAGGACACTCCCCTACAACCCTCGGGGCAAGGGTTTTAAGTTATGCCCTTGGGGCATATAAGGATTTTATAGAAGGCATTGTTGTAGAAACTTCAAAAAGGCTCATTCAATTGGAAATTCAAAGGGCTAGTCGAAAGTGATTATTGGGCAACTATTAAACCTTATATGCCTTCAGGGCATTACTTACAACCCTTGTCCTGAGGGTTTTGGAGGGGAGGGTTGTCATCCTCAAAGACCTAATTTCCAGAACTTGAAACTACGTTAAACAAAATGGCCATCTCAAAAATTTTGATTCAATGTGTTTGGGGAAATGGCGGGTGTGATGTTTTTACTTTTATAACTTTAATAAATCAAATAATATTAACATTTTGATTACTAAATATCAGTATATGTATATTAAAGTGACAATGCACATTCATTTGTATTTTTTCAGTAAAGTGCAAATTATGTTCTGGCCTTGGGAAGGTACAATAAAAACTTATATGCCCCCCAGGGCATAATTTATAACCCTTGCCTTGAAGACTGTTGGGGGAGGGTCATGTTCAAAGGTATAATTTCCTGAACTTTCAACTGCTTTGAACAAAATGGCTATCTCAAAATTTTTATTGGATGTGTTTTGGGAAATGGTGGGCGTGGAAAGGGAGTTAGTTGCCTTCCAATCACTTTCGACTATTAAAAAGGGCACTAGCCATTTCAATTTATAGTCGAATGAGCCCTTTTCGAAGTTTCTAAGACAACGCGTTCTATAAAAAATTTATATGCCCCCAATGCATAACTTACAACCCTTGTCCTGAGGGCTGTGAGGGGGTTGTCATCCTCACAGACCTAATGTCCAGAACTTTCTATTACGTTGAACAAAATAGCTATCTGACAATTTTGATTGGATGTGTTCGGGGGAAAGGTGAGCGTCAGAGGGGGTCTAGTTACCGTCCAATCATTTCCAGATGTTAAAAAGAGCACTAGCCCTCTCAATTTCCAATTGAATGAGCCCCTTTTGAAGTTTTTTCGACAAATCTATCATTAAAAACCTTATATGCCCTCAGGGCATAACTTACAACATTTGCCCTGGGGCCTCAGGGGGGTTTGTCATCCTTAAATACATAAACTTTGATTGAACATGTTTGGGAAAATAGTGGGCGTGAGAGGGGGGTTAATTACTCTCCACTCACTTTCGACTATTAAAAAGGGCAATTTCAATTTCCAATCAAATGAGCCCTTTTTGAAATTTCTGCAACAACTTTCTATATAAACCTTATATGCCCCCAGGGCATAACTTACAACCCTTGCACTAAGGGCTCTGATGGGGTTATCATCCTAAAAGACCTAATTTCCAGAACTTTCGACTACGTTGAACAAAATGGATATCTCAAAATTTTGATTGGATGTGTTTGGGGAAATGGTGGGCGTGAGAGGGGGGCTAGTTGCCCTTCAATCACTTTCGACTATTAAAAGGGCACCAGCCCTTTCAATTTTCAATTGAACATCGCTTTCTATAAAAACCTTAAATGCTCCCAGGGCATAACTTACAACCCTTGCCCTGAGGGGGGCTGGGTTGCCATCCTTAAAGACCTAATTTCCAAAACTTTTAACTGTGTTGAATAAAATGGCTATCTAAAAATTTTGACTGGATGTGTTTGGGAAAAATGTGGGCGTGAGAAGGGGGTTAGTTGCCCTCAAATCACTTTCGACTATTAAAAAGGGCACTAGCCCTTTGAGTTTCCAATCAAATGAGCCCTTTTTCAAACTTCTATGACAAAGATTTCAATAAAAACCTTATATTCCCCCAGGGCATAACTTATAACCCTTACCCTGAAGACTGTTGGGGGAGTGTCCTGCTCAAAGGTATAATTTCCTGAACTTTAAACTGCGTGGAACAAAATGGCTATCTCAAAATTGTGATTGGATGTGTTTGAGGAAATGGTTGGCGTGGACGGGGTGTTATTTGCCTTCCAATCACTTTCGACTATTAAAAACGGCACTAGCCATTTCAATTTCCAATTGAATGAGTCCTTTTTTGAAGCTTCTACGACGACGCGTTCTATTAAAACCTTATATGCCCCCAGGGCATAACTTACAACCCTTACCCTGAGGGCTGTTGGGGAGTGGCCTCCTCAAAAACATAATTTCTATCTGGAAATCCACAACACTGAACAAAATGGCTATCTAAAAGTTTTGATTGGATGTATTTGGGGAAAAGGGGGGCGAGAGAGGCGGGCTCGTTGCCCTCAAATCACTTTCGACTATTAAAAAGGGCACTAGGCCTTTGAATTTCAAATCGAATGAGCCCTTTTTCAAGTTTCTACGACAAATACTTCAATAGAAGCTTATTTGCCTCCAGGGCCTAACTTAAAACCCTTGTCCTGAAGACTGTGGGGGGAGTGTCCGGCTCAGAGGTATAATTTCCTTAAATTTAACTGCGTGGAATAAAATGGCAATCTCAAAATTATAATTCGATGCGCTTGGAGAAATCGTGAATTCGAATGGAGCGTTAGATGCCCACCAATCGATTTTGACTTTCAAAAAGGGCACTAGCCATTTCAATTTCTAATTGAATGAGCCCTTTTTGAAGTTTCTACGACAACACGTTCTATAAAAACTTTATATGCTTACAACCCTTGTCCTAAGGGCTTTGAGGGGGTTGTCATCCTCGAGGACCTAATTTACAGAACTTAAAACTACGTTGAATAATGTGGCTATCTCAAAATTTTAATTGGATTTGTTTGGGGAAAAGGTGGGCGTCAGAGGGGGGCTAGTTGCCCTCCAATCACATTCGACTATTGTTGAAAGTGACAATAGTCGAAAAAATACAAATGAATGTGCATTGTCAGTTTTAATATACATATACTGATATTTAGTAATTAAAATGTTAAGATTATTTGATTTATTAAGGCTATAAAAGTAAAAACATTTATATTTTTTTCTGTAAAGTGCAAATTACGTTCTGGCCTTGGGAAGGCATAGGGGTTTTGAGCCCTACTCAGGTTAATTTCTGCTCCTACTGAGTTCGGCTCTGTTGTTTATTGTGCAAGTTTTGGGTTTTATGTATTTATTAATGCTGATTTGTGGTACTTTTACGCTTGGTAGATTATTTGATATTATTTTTGTTCATTTTTTGTTTAATAGAGTTTTTTACTTTCTTTGAAAAACTTATTTTGTGGAAAAGTTTTTTTAATTAATTTTAGAAAGAATAACATAATAATAGCAGACAAAATTAATAACAGCAACATCAATAATGACAATATTATCAAGTTTGCTTTAATATACACAGCATAGCAGAACACTAGCCTATTATCAACATTTTATGTTATTGACCACCAGCTGTTTGCAGAATAATTTTGGGAAGCTTTTTTTTATTATGGTACCCAAGATAGAAGTGAAAAAAAATGGTATTAAAAGGTTCGATTTGCCAGTATCTTCACAAGCCAGACAAGGAGACATAACGCAATTAGGAAACAAGAGAAACTTCTAAATGTCTTGAAAATGAATTAGGATGCGGGGAAGCGGACCGAACCAACCGATAGAACGCGCTTAAGAAGCTGCGTTGTTAATTTCTGTCTGATAAATCTGATATGATGCTTTTTGAACTACCAGGGCCGCATTAAATCTAGTCCGAAATGATGTTACGATATTGTGACGAAGATCTGTTCTACACAGAATAACCATTACCAATAAACATCTACCGCTAAATGAAAAAAAATCGAAATAGTGCTGTAAATGGTAGAAATGGTCGCAGTAAAATTGAGTATTTTACCTATTTCACGTCTTTTACCGGTATTTTGCGTATTTTACCGGTATTTTAAATGTTTTATTGACATATTTTGCGGCGCCTTGTAGTTATAATTGTGCAAAACTACCCAAAGGCTGGGAGAAACAGGGGTTGGATATGATATTGTTATTATGATTTTTCTAGAGTCACAACAGGGCGAAAAAAGTAGTATAATTGTTAATTGCACTCACTAATTTCGCTGTGAAGTGTTTATGATTGAGTGATAAACTGGTTTTCGACTAGCCCTTCTCTTACAGTATATCACCTTATTTACATTGACTTATTCTCTTTTGATGAACATTTTACGTAATCTTTCCACTAAAAAACAATTACAGAAAGCAATATCATTCGGTCTGTGGATCTGTAACAATATTACCCAGTCTAAAGCCTAGAACACGTCTAGCTTTTTTCGGCGCTGATTTGGTAAATCAAAAGAAAATGGTGCCGAGCCTGGAAAATTGTATATTTTTCGGTGCCTTGGAAAAAACAGTGCCACATTTCATCATAATTGTAAAAAAAAGTAATCCCCAATCATTTTTTTATCTTCAGCATGACAATAAAAAAATCTGAATAATAATAGTTTAATATTTAAGAATGAAAGAATTTAAAATTTAATTAAAATTTTTTAAATAAAACTAATATTTCAAAATAATGTAAATTTTAATAATAAAAAATTAACAATAATAACAAAAGAAAATTAATAATTTGAGATTAATCATGCAACTATTGATAAGCTGCAGTTGACAAATGGCGTCTGTGTCCACGATTTCTTGTTTTAAAATCTCGCGCAAGGGACATTTTCTTTACTGTTATGGTTTGCCCCCTGAGCTGCTGAAAGAAATGCTTGAAAAAAGCAACGGGTGCTCTAGGCTTAAGGCCCAAGACAAGATTGACGTTTTTTACCGAGCATTTTTTTATGCTGTTGCCACTCTAGCGCGGACACTCTCCGCGGTAAACATTCTATCGTTGCAACATAAGTCAATCATAATAGATCATAAGCCTTTTTGTGTTTTCAATAAAAGCAATTGAAAATAAGAGAATTTGTCCCCCCCCCCCCACTACCTACACATTGTAAACTAAATTTTAAGTCCCTCCTCTATATTCGTAAGATTTAATTACACGGTTAAAAACTCTGGACTGTAGATTATCTTTAACCGCACACAGAATTTCAGGTAATATTCTAGCTTTTGAAAATTATAACCACCTCTCCTTTAATCCACTCTATTTTTCTTTTATGCTTTGTTAAGTCAGACAGCCTTTTAGCTCTGTGACAGCTGTGACGCACTTGGTGTTTTTTTACGGAGCGTTTCTTCGAGGTGTATTGGATAGTATTGCGATGAGCACATTGGGCAGAAAAAAACACGCTTGGTAAGACAAACGTCAACGCAGCAATGTAAACGTCTATTTTCAAAACAAGAAACAAGGTGCAAATTAAACGATCGTTTAATTTAACGCCTACGCCGAGATGGATGGGGACACCCTTGGCTTTTTTTTGTAGTATGTTTTTGCAATGAGGGTATTTTTTGCAGTTTGTTTGCAGGGTGTATCATAAAGATTAACTAAATTGGAAATCAGAAAGGATAATTTTTTTCCTGTGAAGGGAGAGGACGATTGTAGAAAAAAAGTATTCTAGTAAATAGCTTATTCGATTACCCATTTTTTAATACCCTCGTTAATACCATTATTTTTATTTGTCGTTTCAGGCCATTGAACACTTGAATCATTGCAAAGAACTGCAGCATATTGATCTCTCAGAAAACGCTATTACAAATATCACCGATCTCTCATACCTAAAGTCATTAAAGGTAAGAAAATATCTCTTGGGGGGAGCGGGTATAGAACTGAGCCTGCGTTACGAAATATGAAACCAAAATTTGGCCTGGTACATATTGGGAAGATATAAGCTGATTTCTCATTTCTAAAGCCATTGAAGGTAAATTACCTGCCTAGTATATAAACTGGATCTTCTTTTGATGGTATCGCATGAAACCTTACGGCAAAATTCATAATTCTCCACATTGTTTTTTTAAACTTAAAAACAACAAAACATGTTAAGACACAAATCTTGTGATGAATGATTGTAGCCGATTACCACATAACGTTATTGAAAAATGATTACCTACAGCTGTTGCTTTTGGTGCTCGTCGGAAATACTAGGAAGTACAATTTTATTTCATAAATATGTTTTTAGGGGAGGGGGAGTCGATCTGAGCCTAGATTTCAACCACGAAACCAAGTTTTGACCTAGTAAATTTTCGTTGTTACAAACATCACTGATCTCGTTTTTGAAGCCACTGAAGACTAATCCAAATATTCGCAAATCCGTAACTTCATACGTAAACTGAATTTGACGATACAAAACAGAAACTGATTGAGCAAAAAGCAAAAATCATAATTGAAGTGGAATTATTTATTGTTTTAAATTAAAAAAAACTATGTTGAAATACAAATTTGCACAGACAACATCCTCGCTGTTATGTCCAGCCTAAAATGGTGATTTGGATTTACATTCAAGAACAGCTTATTAAAGTATAGTTCAATCGAAATAGAAGTGCTTAAAGCTGTTATTTCCCGTTATCAGGTCCTTCTGGGTCCTGATTATTCATGTTTTAAAAAACGACTTTAGTGGCTCTTTACCAATCAAAAGCCTAAGAAGTGTTCTTTGTTATAAAAAAAGGCCATTGCTAAGAATGACTCGTCCCCAAGATGAATGAGTCATCTCAAGGATGAAGCTACTCTGTTTTTTGAATCTGGGGTCTTCGTGACTAGTGTAGATTGTACGTTCTTTGAAATTTGATGAATTAACTGAGAAGCTTAAAAATTAACTGATCGGCCAGATTTGGAATCAATTGAGGTTGTTTTGAATTTTCTATATTTTGGGTATACTTCTATGATTTTTTACTTGTTTTAATTGGTTTGGATTTAATTTTTAATGTCTTTACTCAATTGAGATTAAAATTAGTTGGAAATGAACGTTCAATTTGAATTTTACTCCACAAATTGCCCGCCATACCTGGTCAAAACTGTTCAAAAAACATAGAAGTCAAACATATTACTTTTGAAGTTTAGAAAGTTTAAATTAAAAAAATTAAGTATCTCAAGCTGCGAATTTTAATGTGATATTAATAATGTTGATAATAGTGAAGGAGGTTGTTCATTGTATTGCCGTTATTGACATTTATGCTATGAGTTTTAGGAAATTTTAATATTTCAAATCGAGTTGCACATGTGAATAAGTTTATCAGTAATCAAGAATTAACTAGTGAAGAATTAATTAGTGAGTATCCGAAAGTAGTTTCGGCTCTTTGACGACGCCACTTATTTGGCTCTTCGTAAGTTGAAGTTTTATGTGTAAAATACATCAATACTTTTATTCGATAACTCTATTGTTTATCATCTATTTATTATTTATTGTTTTGTTTTATTTATCTTTAATAAATTTTAATATCTATGACGTTACATCGAAAATTTAATATCTATACTTTTATGTCTTTATTTCTTTTATAGCCTTTTATAATTCTTCTATATAAACGTCATCTATTCACTCTTCTATGGCTGATCTATTATTGTTCAGCTCCACACAGATATCCATTGTGAATTTATCTTTTCCTGAAGGACCATCCACGAATTTTTCAATCGAGAAGCGCGCCAAACATCTGCCACAGTGTATCCGAAGTTATAACAAAGTTTTAGAGTTATCAATACCTCAGGGCTTGCGGGGAGGGGGGAGAATTCTTCGTCTCATTTCTTAGATCCAGAATAAACGTACGCCTATAAGTATTGATCTTCGGTAATTTGACAGACGTAGGCCTTCGTACTTCTTGTGCCTCACATAGCTCGACATCTTTTTCAAGAGGTAAGTGAATACTGAAACTTAAAGTTCAAACTTCAAAGAAATAAATTGGATTTGATCGAATAGAAATTTATTTATCTTTTGGGCGTTAAGTTCTTCAATGTCTGGATTGGACAGTTTTTTTTATTGGATTGTCAAGTTGCACAAGCCATTTTAAAATAGAATTGTAGTGTAATTGAAATCTGGAATTACATTTCTTTAGATATGCTCTCTTTTGGGGAGAAAAGTAGCACGCTCCTTAAATGGAAAAGTCAAGTTGTCTAATTGTATTTTGTATTTGGACGGATTTTCACTAGCTTGTATTTAGCTCTTTTTTTTCCTTTTTTTATTGACACCAATTTAATTTTTTTTTTTTCGATATCACAGGTCAACGAAAAAAAAAATCAGATATATGAACTATTTTTGCTGAATTAAATAATTTAAAGGTGACAGATTCTGAATAGGATTTTCGTAAGGTTCCATCACGTATAGATTTTTTTGAAAATTGGATTTAAATTTAATAAAAACTACGAATTTTAACAATGAACTAAATATATGTATTTTCTTACAACTAATCAAAAAAATGTTTTTAAATATATACAAACCATTTAAGGTCCATTTAAGGTATTTTTACTTGTGAAAACTTTTTTTTTTATTCTCCTCTGAACTCGTTTCCGATTTCCTTCTTTTGTTTTTCTATTGAGTATCCAACAAAGTCGGCCAATATATTAGCATCCCATTTTCCTTGAAAACTTCTCTCAAAACCACGGACATCTTGATAACATCTTTCACCCTTTTCTTCGCTGTAGGCTCCCAAGTCTTCAGGAAAAAGTCAAAACGGGAATGCAAAAATGAACTCTTAAGCTCATCTTGCATCATTCAGCTTCATGCGCTGTACAATAGTTTTGTAGTCAGGGTCCTGAGTATTCCCCAAAAACTTTTTCACAACATTCTTGAAAGAATTCTTTGCTTTTTTGTCCTTATCTTCCTTTGCTTCGAAAAAGAGGGAATGAGTTAGAAGTTTTCATATGTCGGAGCCCGTGAAAACTCCCTCTTTTAACTTTGATTCAACTTGTTTTTGAATCTTCGAGCACAGATATCAGAAACATCTCCCTTCTCTTGGCAGTGACTTGACAAACTATTTTACAAGCCCAAATTTAATGTGAAGCGGTGGTAATAACGCTTTTTCTGACGAAAACAAGGTCGTTATGACGATGTTTTGCTCGCTAATTGTGAAACTGTCTCGAAGATGTCAGTCAGCTTTAGTCCAATGTAGCTGTCTGGCTATATGATCCCATAAACAAAGAAAGCAAGGATATTTTATATAACCTCCCTGCTGACCCAACAACCAGGTTATGTATCCTAGGAATGCCAAAACGAAAAACATTTTTCTTACCCTTTAACCACAAATGAAGATCTTCTTCGCATCTTCATTACACCTTATGTGGAGCCCATGGTTTGTCTTGATCTCCAAGTCTAATTTTGAAAAAGACATAATAATTATTTTTCACAAACTCACTTATATTTCTTTGCTGTCTTTTTTACTGTGTATTCACCATACTTAACATAAGTTGTCTGGAAAAATAACACAGCCTCTGTATGCCTTATTCTTACATTAATAAAAAAAACTTTCCGAAAAAGAAGTTTTCTCAAAGAAAAGTAAAAGCCATATTAAAATTAAGAAGCAGAAATAAAAACCTATAATAATTCAAACTCAAAACGACCAGAAATTAGTATAAATGAATAAATGAAACCCAAAACGAACAGAAATTAGATAAACAATCATAGCAAACAAACATACAATAGTTACTAAAACAAAGGAATAAATAAATCTTAAAACGAGTAAAGCTTAAATTTAATATACAGGTCAAGCTAAAAACGAACAAAAATCACTACAAACAAGCGTTTGGCTACTGCTTTCTTCCCTAACTGTAAAAGTCTAAAGCCTACTGCGACATTGGCGCTTTATATTGTGGGCTTGGACCGTAAATGTTTTACATACATATAAAAGAAAAAACCTCTTTTGAAAAAGGCCTTTTTGAAAAAACCTCTTTTGTAAGTAGCTCTGGTTGGTCCATAGTGGTGACATATATCACACACAGGAAAAAGCTTTCGGCCTTCGTTTTTATCAAGTTATAAAAAGACACAAGTTTTTTTTAACTGAAAGTAAGGAACGACGTTAAAACTTAAAACGAACAGAAATTATTCCGTATATGAAAGGGGCTGTCCCCTCCTCAACGCCTCGCTCCTTACGCTAAAGTTTTTTATTGTTTAAAAAAAATACAGTTATGAGAAAGTCAAACTTTAGCGTAAAGAGCGAGGCGTTGAAGAGGGGACAGCCCCTTCCATATACGGAATAATTTCTGTTCGTTTTAAGTTTTAACGTCGTTCCTTACTTTCAGTTAAAAAAACTTGTTTTTTTTAATTAATTTTTGGACGTTTTTGAACTAATGCAAATTTTGATTTTGGCTCACCGTACATGAATAATTAACAACCAATTTATATTAATTTTTATTTTTTTGGTTGAATGGCTTTCGCGAAAATTGTTTAGTTTTATTTGTTAACGTTTTTAGTAATAATAAATGTACGTTAATTAGGAATTAACATACAGAACACATTTCTATATTCACTGATTTTTAATACACATATCAGGAGGCTCGCCCAATGTTCAATAACACACTCTTTACGCTAAAGTTTGATTTTTGTTCCAATTCTTTAAAAATGAACCCTTAATCACAAAGGTCGTTATTTAGAATAAATAGCTCTTATGAAAGTACAAAAAAATCTTTGGCTTAAAGAGCGAGGTATTAACTAGGGGGTGAACCCAACTGTATAGGTAATATTTTCTGTTCGTTTTAAGTTTTGATGTTGCTCCTTACTTTCAGTTGAAAACTTTTTTTTTATTTAATTTCTGATCTTTTTTTAAATAATGCTGGGAAATCCAGTGCCCCTTTCATAGCAATGTTCCTTCCCCCATGAAAACTTCCTCCATGGAAAGATCCACCCATATAACCCCTGACCCACCCATCCCCCCCCCACTACCAGAAAAATCCCCCCTGAAAACGTCTGTATACTTCCCAATAACCAATACTATATGTAAACATTGGGTAAAGTTCATAACTTTCAGCCTTCCCCCCGGGGACTTTGGGAGATTAAGTCATCCTAAAAGACATAGTTATTATATTTTCGACCATGCTGAACAAAATGGCTACGATCACCCCTGGGGAAAAAAACAAATAAACACGCATCCGTGATCTTTCTTCTGGCAAAAAATGCAAAATTCCACATTTTTGTAGATAGGAGCTTAAAACCTCTACAGTAGGGTTCACTGATACGCTGAATGTGATGTTGTGATTTTCATTAAGGTTCTACAACTTTTAGGGGGTATTTCGCCTTTTTTTTCGAAAATCAGGCAAATATTCTCAGGCGCGTAACTTTTGATGGACAGTACTAAATTTGACAAAACTTGCACATTTGAAATCATCATTGAAGTTTGATTCTTTTGGTGTATCTATTGATTTCAAAATCCCGTTTTTTAGAGTTTTGGTTACCATTGAGCCGGGTCACTCCTTACTTACAGTTCGTTACCACGAACTGTTTGAAAATCTATCAGAAAATGTATAAATATCCCATTTAGTTTTTACTTCCAGACCTGTGATGAATTCTTATCTTTCTGGTGCACTATTTTTTCGGTAAAGTAATTTAATCATTAAATTTCAAAGTGTTTCGAGTAAAAAAGAAAATTTGGGCAAATATCGAAAAGAGAAAAAAAACGGAAGAGAGTTTACCATTCGTGTATCGAATGGTTTTGCATTTTATTATTATTATTATTATTTCTTTTTAATCAATAGTTATTTTTCTTCTTAGGGATACTTTTTAAATGACCAAAAGGCAGTATAATCCTTAGCCAGGAAGTACGGTTCTATTCCATCTTTATGTCTCTTAAGATTTATTATTTAAAAAAATTCATTTCTTAGGAAAAAAAACTGTTTCAACAAATTTATAGCATACATTGTAATCAAAATCTTTGATTACAAAATCTTTGGTTTCGTGGGAGGATAAATTATTTGCTTGGGGGATTTTCCACGGGGAGAAATTTTCATGGGGCAGGAAGTTTCGAGGGGGTGGTCAACTATTCAGGGGATATTTTCAGGGGATATTACACTGGAGGAATTTGCTAAAATTCCTATACAAAATCCTTTTTATTTGTCTTACTTTCTCTGTGTCGGCTGAATTTTACATGTAGAGATGTTAATGGTACTTGTCCGGGGTAAATTTTCACTGGGATTAAATTTTCTAGAGGATTTTTCCGTGGACGGGGAGGCAAATTTCCCGGCATAAATAAACAAAAAACGATCAAAAATTAAATTTAAAAAATATGTTTTTCCAACTGAAAGTAAGGAGCAACATTAGAACGCAAAACGAATAGATATTGTTGCGTATATGAGGAGGGCTGCCCCGTTCTTAATGCCTCGCTCTTTACGCTTAAGTTTCACTTCTTGTCCCAATTCTTTAAGAGTTACTCCTGAAACATAAGGGTCGTTTAATTAGAACAAAGTACTAAAAAACTTTGGTTTGAAGAGCGAGGTGTTGAGGAGGGTACAACCGCCTTCACATAAGTGCTAATTTCTGTTCGTTTTAAGTTTTAATGTTGCTCCTCACTTTCAGTCGAAAATTTTTTTTTTTTTTTTAATTTAATGGATTTATTACTTTTAAAAAGTTGGTTTCATAGGGGGAAAACTGTTTCAATACACTTGAAGCATACATTGTAATCAAAATCTCATTATTCATGATACAAGAAACGTTCATGGTATGACATGCATAATTTATGCACAAAAATTGGCCAGGGGAAAGGGGTGGGTCTGGAGGGACCAAGACCAAAAGTCCGAAATAAGGATATTTAACAAATATTTCGGACATACACCAAGCGACTTTGTGTTTGTTGACCAGTTACTTTTGTCAGTCTTTTTGCCAGTTACTTTTATGCAAGGTTTGATGGTGACAGGTTAGGTTATGAATCTCAAATATTGCTTAGAAATTAGGTTAGAAACTAAAAAATACAAATCTCACAAATGCTCAACATTCAACATTAGTGCATAGTGAATGTCAACAAACACATTGTTGCCTGGTATATGTCCGAAATATTTGTTAAATATCCTCATTTAGGACTTTCACCGGTGAATGTCGACATTCATCAGATTACGGTCTTTCACCGTAATTTATGTATATATATATATATATATATATATATATATATATATATATATATATATATATATATATATATATATACATATATATATATATAACAATAAAAAAGACTGCAGAAAATAGGAAATCCCATTTGACGAAAAGAATCTGTAGAAATAAAAATAATGGAAAGGATCTTGCCAATCAATTTAGTTTATTGACTTTCGCAAGGAAATACTTGACTAGATCTCAGGTTTTTCAGCCAATAATTTATCAAACTGAAATGTTCCATTATTTTTAATCTTCTATAATTGGTTCCCTCAATCAAGCTAGGAGCACTTTTTTTTCTGAAAATGATGACAGCTATCTACTTCTGTCGATAAAGTAAATTAAAGGCTATGAATCTACAGAAACTTTCACAGTTGAAGAAAATTCACAGAAATAACAATAGTCCTGGCACACAAGCGCTAATAAAAAAAAAGGGAGTTATGACAGTAATAAACAGGGTTGCTTGTAAGCTTTTGAATTTTCAGTGGGTTTTGGCTTGTAATCCCCCCCATTCCCCAGTGAATTATTAAATAAGTTGCTGGTGCTTACATAGTAAGTTTTGGTAGTTATAACTTAGCACCCTTGCGTCTTAGATAGCTTTCATTGCAAGGATTTATATCCCATATTAAAGTCAGTTATCTGCTATTTATAATTTTTCAAGTTCATCTGATGACTGTTATAGTATTATACGGTGCAGCTAAAAATTTAAACTCTAAAACAAGTATGGACAATGCAATAGCGAAAGGTTGTTAGTCATCAGCATCACTGCCATCAATTTTTCGGCTACATAGGTGCTACCGGAAATGGTTCCTTTACAGAAATGGAAAAAATTAACAAAACTAGCTTATTTTGGCCAAGTCAGCCATAAAATCCTGTATTATCGAGTCGCTTTTGTGTTTTCAGTAAAATGCTAGTTTTTTTTAATCCTACCAATGGGGTTTGAGTATTATCGTGGGTCAATTTATTTGGAACAAGCTTGCATAAGTACGTTGTATAAACCGTGAAGTATTAAATCGTGTCGCTCTTTACTCTCATCAGAAAAAAAAACTTTTAAAATTAATTTGCGCTTCCAGACAAGCCTCGCGCGTTTAGTATAGTATATGCAATAAGTTACAATTGATTTTCACTGCTTTCAGTGACGAAAATAAATTGCAATTGACCGCAATGAGCTATATTATTATTAAACGCGGGGCAATATTTATGATGCGATTTACCGTTACGCTTATCGAATATCGCCCAATCCTGATAATACGACACCATTGAATTTTCCGTTCTTCTCGATAGTGTTTTTGGTCCCCAAGGGGAAATAAATTCTCTTGAAGACATTTTGCAAATTGGAAAGCTATCATACCAAAGTTATAAAATTCCATTCTGATATTTATATTTTCACAAAAAAAGAAACTTCCCAATGGAAAAAAGGATACGAGCGAGATAAGATTATATTGCAGCTCCAATTAACTTTCACGATCTACTACGTTAATCTGAAATAAAAATTGCTTTTGTTTCGGTATATATTTGATTATCTGGCAAAATTGAGCTAATTTTTGTACGACGATCAGTGAAAGTGAGAATATTAAGATGCAAAGTTATTCAATGCAAGTTTCAATGATGCATATTCAAGTATCTACAATTCAGAAACCATGCTGGAAATGGTAGATTTGTGTCACATTTGTGTTTTTATTGTGCTGCACAGTACAAATAAATATAAAGAGTTGCGAAAGGTCCTATACTCTCCATTAAAGATTTTTGGAACACATCAATCGCACTCCTCTCCTCATGACTCCCCCTTCGTGTACGCGCAATGACACATTTTCAGCGCATTACAATGGGATTATGGAAGATCTATTGCTCTGACGTATTGATAACTTCCCAGTCAGCGCGCTTTGATGTGTACTGTTTGTGAACAAACTTTTAGCTACTGTTTATATATATATTTATACTGTTTTGTGCTGTCTAATTGATCTTGAATAGCAAAAAGGGTTGAAATAACTATGTTTTGCCTGTGAGGGCACGGTGGATTGAGCTCTGCTTGGCGATACGAGACCCGGGAATTAATCCTAGCTGCCGCAGGGCCGACACAAGGACCTTTGTAGTGATGAAGCGTCTTAAATCCATAGATTATACTATATCTCACTTTGATTTCTGTCACCACTAAGTTTCCAACCTGATTTGTCCAAACATTTATTGAATCTTAGCTTGTTGCTCTGACTGTAGCATAGCCAGACAGATAGGACAAAAAGCTAATGATACTAGTGAAAATTTCTTTTTGAAACATTTGAAATATAATTAGGGCTATAACGTTTAAATCACTAATGAAAATTTGCTATGAAGATTCTTCCATCAGTGGGATTTGAACTCCCGGCTTGCTGTAACATTAGTCAGACATCCTCACTAGCTCAGCCATTACAGGTTTGTCCGAAGAACCATACACCAGACCAACAGTTGTGTCAATTCATGGAAAAGTAGGAGGGGACAAAAATGTATTTTTCGACATCCGGGGGATGAGGCAGATTTGTTGTTTTTCAGTTTTTTCAATGAAAATACCAAGTGAAGGTACGTTTTAAATCTAAGGGGGAAGGAAAATGCCCCTCCCCTTACAGTCCCAAATATTTTCAAAATAAGAGGGGAATTTTCACACTGCAGCACCCAGCTGAATTGTATGCGTAGGCCAGACATATTCCTCCAAGTGATGTGAGGTGTTAAATTCTCCCATTTTCATGTTTATCTTAACCCTTCACTGAAAGTTGGGAATTTTTTGAGGAAAAAGTTCTCTTTCAGGATCCAAGCATCACTGTCTATAAAAAAATGAAGTATAAAAATATTTAAAACTGCAGTAATTACACAAATACGGAGCTTAAAGCAGCAAAATAGAGATTTTTCAAAGCAGGTTTTCCTCTTACTGCTGGTGTGCAACAATGCTGCAATATAAATAAAGTAATGAAGCAGCTAAGTCTCAAGTAACCTATCAATCTCAATAAAGGTCACATAAAAGCACCAATTAATCTCCAGAAAGGAAAAGTACAAAATAGGGGCTGTCCCCTCCTCAACGCCTCGCTCTTTGCGCTAAAGTTTTTTATTGTTTAAAAAAATACAGTTATGAGAAAGTCAAACTTTAGCGTAAAGATCGAGGCGTTGAAGAGGGGGCAGCCCCTTCCATATACGGAATAATTTCTGTTCGTTTTAAGTTTTAACGTCGTTCCTTACTTTCAGTTAAAAAAACTTGTTTTTTTAATTAATTTTTGGACGTTTTTGAACTAATGCAAATTTTGATTTTGGCTCACCGTACATGAATAATAAAAAAAAAAATTGCATATTAATTTTACTTTTATTTGGTTAAATGGCTTTCTCGAAACTTAATTTTAATTTAGTTTCGAGTTTAAGTTTAATTTTATTTACGAACGGTTTTATTAGTAATAAATATACGTAACTTACGAATTAACTTACGTAACGAACTTCTATATTTATATATTTTTAATACGTATATTAGGGGGTTCGCCCCCTAGCCAATACCTCGCTCTTTTAGCTAAAGTTTGAATTTTGTTCCAATTCTTTAAAAATGACCCCTTAATCACAAAGGTCGTTATTTAGAATAAATAGCTCTTATGAAAGTACTAAAAATTCTTTGGCTTAAAGAGCGAGGTATTGACTAGGGGGTGAACCCAAACGTATAGGTAATATTTTCTGTTCGTTTTAAGTTTTGATGTTGCTCCTTACTTTCAGTTGAAAACTTTTTTTTTTATTTAATTTCTGATCTTTTTTTAAATAATGCTGGGAAATCCAGCGCCCCTTCATAGCAATGTCCCTTCCCCATGAAAACTTTCTTCATGGAAAGATCCTCCCATATAACCCCTGACCCACCCATCCACCCCCCCCCCTACTACCAGAAAAATCCCCCCTGAAAACGTCTGTATACTTCCCAATAACCAATACTATATGTTATCATTGGGTAAAGTTCATAACTTTCAGCACTCCCTCCGAGGACTTCGGGGGATTAAGTCATCCTAAAAGACATAGTTATCATATTTTCGACCATGCTGAACAAAATGGCTACGATCACCCCTGGAAAAAAAAAACACAAATAAACACGCATCCGTGATCTTTCTTCTGGCAAAAAATGCAAAATTCCACATTTTCATATATTTGAAATCAGCATTAAAATCTAATTCTTTTGTATCTATTGGTATCAAAATCCCGTTTTCTAGAGTTTCGGTTACCATTGAGCCGGGTTGCTCCTTACTTACAGTTCGTTACCACGAACTGTTTGAAAATCTATCAGAAAATGTATAAATATCCCATTTAGTTTTTACTTCCAGACCTGTGATGAATTCTTATCTTTCTGGTGCACTATTTTTTCGGTAAAGTAATTTAATCATTAAATTTCAAAGTGTTTCGAGTAAAAAAGAAAATTTGGGCAAATATCGAAAAGAAAAAAAACGGAAGAAAGTTTACCATTCGTGTATCGAATGGTTTTGCATTTTATTATTATTATTATTTCTTTTTAATCAATTGTTATTTTTCTTCTTAGGGATACTTTTTAAATGACCAAAAGGCAGTATAATCCTTAGCCAGAAAGTACGGTTCTATTCCATCTTTACGTCTCTAAGATTTATTATTTAAAAAAATTCATTTCTTAGGAAAACAAAAACTGTTTCAACAAATTTATAGCATACATTGTAATCAAAATCTTTGATTACAAAATCTTTGGTCGCGTGGGAGGATAAATTATTTGCCTGGGGGATTTTCCACGGGGAGAAATTTTCATGGGGCAGGAAGTTTTGAGGGGGGGTCAACTATTCAGGGGATATTTTCAAGGGATATTACACTGGAGGAATTTGCCAAAATTCCTATACAAAATCCTTTTTATTTGTCTTACTCTCTCTGTGTCGGCTGAATTTTACATGTAGATATGTTAATGGTACTTGTCCGGGGTAAATTTTTACTGGGATTAAATTTTCTAGAGGATTTTTTCGTGGAGGGGGAGGCAAATTTCCCGGCATTATTAAACAAAAAACGATCAAAAATTAAATTTAAAAAATATGTTTTCCCAACTGAAAGTAAGGAGCAACATCAAAACATAAAACGAATAGATATTGTTGCGTATATGAGGAGGGCTGCCCCGTTCTTAATGCCTCGCTCTTCACGCTTAAGTTTCACTTCTTGTCCCAATTCTTTAAGAGTTACTCCTGAAACATAAGGGTCGTTTAATTAGAACAAAGTACTAAAAAACTTTGGTTTGAAGAGCGAGGTGTTGAGGAGGGTACAACCGCCTTCACATAAGTACTAAGTTCTGTTCGTTTTAAGTTTTAATGTTGCTCCTCACTTTCAGTCGAATTTTTTTTTTTTTTTAATTTAATATCTCTTAGGATTTATTAGGCTACTTTTAAAAAGTTGGTTTCATAGGGGTCAAACTGTTTCAATACACTTAAAGCATACATTGTAATCAAAATCTCATTATTCATGATACAAGAAATGTTTTGAAAAAAAAAAATTAATAAATATTAGAGAAAACTTTGAACTTTAAGAAATTTATTTGTCTATTTTGGATTTTTTGGCAAAATGAATATAAAAAAAAATTCTAGTTTGCTGCCTTAAGCTCCGTATTTGTGTAATTACTGCAGTTTTAAATATTCTTATGCTTCATTTTTCTCTTGACAGGCTCTTGTTTAAATCAGTAAGCCCCCCCCCCTTCTTCTTTAAAAAGTAGTATAGTGCAAGATTTCTTTTTTATTTCATTTATGCTTTTAAACATTCTCGAATTAGTCATAGGTTAAATATAAGATCAAGACCCTTCCTAGAAATTCATTGTCCGTACCTGCTAGAAAATATTCTGAGTTGTGTCGCCTTGTTAGAAAAAAAGAAGAAAAAAATCACTTAGAATCACTAAGAAAACCGCTAAGACTTTTATTCCTACAACCTTATTCAGTCCAATTATGTATGTTTTCTATTCTCTGTTAGTTTTAAAATCCTTTTATTGAATTACTGCTTTAATTTGGATCAAGTCCTCCCCTCCCCGAGGTTTCTTGTTAAAAAAATAACATGTCCTAAATAATGCAGAAAATCCTGTGTTTTGATGTACCCAATTGTCTATCTTGAATTTTTTGGCAATATAAACGTTGAAAAAGTCACCAATATGCTGCTTCGAATTATGTATTTGAATCATTATGACTTAAAAGCCTTTTTTCTGACGAGTTCAAACGGAATCAGTAAGCCCCCCCCCCCATCACAAGAAATTAGTAAAAATCAATATTCCTTTTTAATTCATGTATAGTATTAATAACTGTTAACTTTGTTATAGGAAGGATAGAGAATCAAGTTTCTTCCTATAAATCCATTGCCCTTTCCTCCAACAAAAAAAAAATCCTTTGACACACACACAGTTAGAAAAAACACTAAGTTTCCACTTTTAAAGGCAATCTGTTTCAAATCATGTTATTTGTTTTTCCGTCACATAAATGCATCTCCAACTTGTTTCAGCTAAATTATGGATTTTTTCTAATCTCCGTTACCTAGAAAAAATATATTTGTGTAGATTCCCACTTCGATTTGGGTGCAACTTGATACTCTAAAATCAGTATTTATTATCTATTAAATTTCTCAGATAAAATAAATATTGGCACAGCTCAAAGGATGTCTAGGCCTAGCTCCTCAAAAGCCGTAAAAATAAAAATTTATGAAGTTACTAATAGCTGTTTGAGTTTGACTTTATCTGGAGAACAAGAATATAAGGAATCAGCATAGTAATGGTATCCTTATCATTTCATTATTATTTTATTAGGATAGTAACGATATCCCTATCATTTCTGTTATTAATTTATCAGGGTAGTACTGATATCCTATAATAATAGAATACTGAAATGTTGGAAAGGGTGGACTTTAAATTTTCCTTCTCTAACTGTTTCTCGCATGCCATGAAATGACTTTCCTGGGGAACCGGATATCACCTGGTGTTGGCTTTTCCCCGCTATGGAATATGACCACAAATTTCAATTTCCAACCAATTATCTAATAATTACCTACCTAAGTCAGAGATAGCTTTCCACCAAGGCGGTAGTCTTAGACAGGAGATTAAAGTATTCTGGCGGGGAGATTGATGAAAAAATGAAGGGAGTTGCATTTATTAGGTGACCTATGCTATTAGCTGATGTTTCAGTCTTATGACCGCCGGAGTATATTAGTAAATAGACAGGCTGCAAACAGTAGAAGGGACTATAAAGTAAATGGGGGAATAAAAGAACCCTACACGCAGCCTATGTGCTCAATTCCGTGTTAGTAGTAATTTTGTAAAGTGTGATGAGAAAAGAAGCTAGGAAGGGAGAAAATTTAATTTACAAATCAAACTCTTTATAGCGGAAAATTTTCTCCTTTAACTGCTGAAAAGAAAACATAGAATTAAGACTGTGCTCTTCCATAATATAGAAAACAAAAAACAACCAAAGACAGAGATACCCTGTTATATTCAGTATATTTTTTAACTGTTTTATTATTAGAAATGATTTTTTTTTTTTTGATATGCCTACTCTGTTAAGTTTGTAAAAATTATCTGCTAAAATCATTGACATCCTTTGGCTACAAAAAGCAGGGTTTTATAAGGATTTCTGGGCTTGACTCTAAAATGCTAAGATTCAACTAAAATTTGGTATTATTTTCAAAATTTGAGAAAGACCTGGCTCTTTGGATATATTATTTCTATTCCCTTTCCAAATATATTAAGTTTGTATGTATGGCAATCGTATATGCTAATTGACCCTTGAAAAATAAACAAGACTGTGTTGCCATGCCTGAATAAAAGAGAAAAAAAGAGATTACTTTTCTGTTATTGCGGTAAAAAGTGTCCATTGCTGGTTTAAATCTAAGTATTTCGTAGGTCAACCATATTATTCCTTAAGCGTTTTCCAGAAAGGGGAACCAATAAACTCGTTCCTTAGGAACCTTGTTTGTTGTTCCGTGTGAAATTTTAAACCAGTAAAAAGAGCGAGATATTCTTGCAAGCTAACTTACAAGGCCTAGTGTCTGAACTACCTCATGTTTCAAAGTGGATTATTCTCGTATCTTCCTTCTTTTAGACTAAGCCTGAACAAGGGTGCCGTGGAGTGATACCTCCTGTCTTATTGCAAGGTCAGAAGTGACGCAGCATTTCAATTCATATGTGCAATAATACCCCTCCTCGCCCACCTGATATTCTGTGGTAAAAATATTATTATAAACTGTTTATTATAAAGCTATTGTTCACCAACAATTTCTCCTAAATATTAAATTGTTTTCCAAAATCTTAATTACAACAATTTTAATTTTCAGCAAAGACTGAGAAGGCAGGACGAAGTCAATTTACAATCATTGTTATATATTATTTATTAAATTAAAAAAGTTTTTTCAGCTGAAAGCAAAGAGCAACATTAAACTTTAAAACGAACAGAAATTATAACGTATATAAGGGCGGTTGCCCCTTCTTAATACCTCGCTCTTTACGTTAAAGTTTGCCTTTTTGTTCTGGCTATTTGAGAATGACGCCTGGCGCCTGTTTGCTTAGAATAATAAGCTTATTTAAAACTTCTAATAAATACTTTAGCGTAAAGAGCGAGGTATTGAGGGGGGGGCAACCGCCACATATACTTAATAATTTCTGCTCGTTTTAAGTTTTAATGTTGCTCCTTACTTTCAGTTGAAAAAACTTGTGTTTTATAATTTAATTTCCGGTCGTTTATTTACAGGACTGCGACCGTGAGGGGTAAAGTCATCCTCAAAGACATAGTTATTAAACGTTTTGGCTATGCTGAAAAAAATAGTTATCTAAAAAATTTGGTCGGGCGACTTTGGTGAAAAAGTGGCGTGGGAGGGGGCCTAGCTGTCCTCTAATATTTTTAGTCACTTAAAAAGGGCACTAGAACTTTTTATTTCCGATCCAATAAGCCCTCTCCCGATCTTCTATGATCACTGGTTTGATATGATAACCCCTGGGGAAAATACACACACAAAAAAAAAAAAAAAAAAAAAAAACACCCGTAATCTTTCTTCTGGAAAAAAGCAAAATATCCCATTTTTTAATATAGATCCTTGAAACCTCTACAGTTGGGTTCACTGATATGCTGAACCTGATGGTGTGATTTTATTAAGATCACTTGATATTTTGAAAGTGCTTCCCTCTTTTTAAAATATTGGGTAAATTTTCCCAGGCTTGTAACTTTTGATGGGTAACATTCAATTTGATGAATTTTATATATTTTGAATAAACATCAAATTTCGATTCTTTTGATGTATTTATTGTTATCAAGGCTCTGTTACTTCAAGTTTTGGTTACTTGTGAGCTGCATCACTCCTTACTTGTAGTTCGTTACGACGAACTGTTTGATTTAACAACAAGAAATCAGAGGATTATGGGGCCGGTAGCACATATCATATCTTGGTTAGGTTGAAAAACCTAACCAATTATTTGAAAAACCATCAGAAATGATAAAGAATACGATTTGGCCGTCCCCTCCCCAGTCCCTCTCTCTTTACGCTCTTTTGACTTTTTGTACCAATTTTTTAAGAACGGCATCTCAAACAGACGAGCTTCTGAATTGAAATGAGAAGTCAAATTTGAGCGTCCAGAGCGAGGGGTTGATGAGGGGGCAACCTCCTTCATATACGGTATAGTTTTTATTCGTTATGTATTTTGATGTTGATCCTTGCTTTCAGTTTAAAAAAAACTTTTTTTTTGTATATTTAATAGCTGTAAGACCCGACTACACCTTTCTTTGGCCTCAATGGCTAGATTTCAAATGGGTAAGACAGAGATGTATACACAAACTCTTTGATTAATAAATTGATTCTAGCATCTTGATAAAATGTAAAAGATATCAGCACATATATGTAAAAACTATTATTATTATTATAAAATAAAATTAAGCAAGACTTCTTATGTGGTAAGGTTAATATATTCCTTTTTCAATTGTACTAATAAAATGTACAAGGATTTAACCATTAGGATGATTAAGATAAGGATTAAGATTAGGATGATTTCATTTTCTAAACGGCAAAATCCAAAAGCCACCTAACTTTAGCTAATATTTTCCTTCATGTATGAATCAATGTCAGGTCCCTCCTTCTTGCTAAAAATACCATTAAGAATGTTTCAGAAACTGTTTCTAATAAGTCTGCTTCAAACCACTTATAAAAAAGCTCCAAGTTATATATAAATTAAAATTAAAACAAGAATCTTCATTGATTTTAAATTGAGAAATTTTTCAAACAGTTCGTGGTAACACGAAACTTTGATACCAATAGATACATTAAAAGAATCGGATTTTTATGCTGATTTTAAATGTATAAGTTTCATCAAGTTTAGTCTTACCCATCAAAATGCACGAGCCTGAGAAAATTTGCCATATTTTCGAAAAGAGGGGAAACACCCTCTAAAAGTCTTATAATCTTAATGAGAATCTCACCATCAGATACAGCGTATCAGAGAACCCTATTTTAGAAATTCCGAGCCCCTATTTGCAAAAATGTGGAATTTTGTAATTTTGTTTCCAGAAGAAATATCACGGATGCGTTTTTATTTGTTTTGTTTTTGTTTTTCAAGGGTGATCCTATTGATCCAGTGGTCCTAGAATGTCGCGAGAGGGCTCATTCGAACGGAAATTAAAAGTTCTAGGGCCCTTTTAAAGTGATCATAAAAAAGGAAGGGCAACTAGGCCCCTTCCCGCGCTCATTTCTCCCAAAGTCACCGGATAAAAATTTTGAGATAGCCATTTTGTCCAGCATATTAGAAAAATCTAATAACTGTGTCTCTGACACAGTTATTTACTCCCATACAGACGACTTACTCCCCCACAGTTCCCGGGGGAAGGGCTGTAAGTCATGAACTTTACCCATTGTTTACATAATAGTATTGGTTATTAGGAATTTTATGAGGACGTTTTCAGGGGGGGGGGATTTTTTCTGGTGAAGGGTAGGAGGGTTCAGGGGAGGGGTTTACGTGGGATGATCTTTTCATGGAGGAATATTTCATGGGGGAAGGGAATTTTTCATGAAGGGGGTGCCAGTTTTCCCAGCATTATTTAAAAAACGATCAGAAATTAAAAAAAACAACATGTTTTTCAACTGAAAGTAAGGAGCAACATTAAATTTTAAAACGAAACATAAATTATTACGTGTATGGGGGGGGGGGTTCTCCCCCTCGTCGATACCTCGCTCTTTACGCTAAAGAATTTTTAGTACTTTCAAAAGAGCTATTTATTTTAATTTAAACGACCTTTGTGATCTAGGGGTCATTCTTAAACAGTTGGAACAAAATTCGAACTTTAGTGTAAAGAGCGAGGTATTGACGAGGGGGTAACAAACTGTAAGTAAGGTGCGACCCGGTTCAATGGTAACCGAAACTCTAAAAAAAGGAATTTTGATACCAATAAATACATCAAAAGAATCAAATTTTAATTTTGATTTCAAATATATAAGTTTCATCAAGTTTAATCTTACTCATCAAAAGTTACGCGCCTGAGAAAATTTGGCTGATTTTTGAAAAAACGGGGGGAAAAACCCCTGAAAGTTATAGAACCTTAATGAAAATCACACCATCATATTCAGCGTATCAGAGAACCCTACTGTAGAGGTTTCAAGCTCCTATCTACAAAAGTGGAATTTTCTCTTTTTTGCCAGAAGAAATATCACGGATGCGTGTTTATTTTCATTTTTTTTTCTCTTCTTCCCAGGGGTAATCGTATTGACCCAGTGGTCCTAGAATATCGTAGGAGGGCTCATTGGAACGGAAGGTTATAAGCTCTAGTGCCCTTTTTAAGTGACCAAAAAAATGGAGGGCAACTAGGCCCCTCCCACGCTCATTTTTTCCCAAAGTCACCTGATCAAAATTTTGAGATAGCCATTTTGTTCAGCATAGTTGAAAATCTAATAACTATGTCTTTTATGATGACTTAATCCCCCACAGTTCCGAGGGGAAGGGCTGCAAGTTATGAACTTTGCCCAATGTTTAGATATAGTATTGGTTATTGGGAACTATACAGACATTTTCAGGAAGGATTTTTTTCTGGTGGGGGGGGCTGGAGGAGGGGTTACTTGAGAGAATCTTTCCGTGGAGGATGTTTCCTTGGGGTAAGGGACATTTCTATGAAGGGGGCACCGGATTTCCCAGCATTATTTAAAAAACGATCAGAAATTAAATTTAAAAAAAAACAAGTTTTTTCAACTGAAAGTAAGAAGCAACATTAGAACTTAAAACGAACAGAAATTATTACGTATATGAGGGGGTTCACCCCAAGTCAATACCTCACTCTTTACGCTACAGTTTTTTTTAGTGATTTGAAAAGAGCTATCTATTCTAGTTAAACGGCCTTTGTCATGGGTTTGTGATTTAAACAAAATTTTAACTTTAGCGTAAAGAGCGTGGTATTGACTAAGGGGAGAACACTCTCATATACGTAAAAACAAATACGTAATAAAAAAAACCTAAAAAAAAGCGATACGGCTCAATAGTAATCGAAACTTTAAAAAACGGAATTTTCATGTCAATAAATATACCAAAAGAATGGGCTTATATTGCTGATTCTAAATATATGAATTTTATTAAGTTTAGTATTACTCATCAAAGGCTCCCTACAAGTGATAGAAATTTAATGAAAATCACACCGTCAGATTCAGCGCATCAGAAAACCCTATTGCATTGGTTTCAAGGTCATATCTGCAAAAATGTGTAACTTTGTATTTTTTGCCAGAAGAGATCACGGATGCGTGTTTATTATTATTTTTTTTTAAGGGGTAATCGTACCGACCCCGTGGTCCTACAACATCAAGAGAGAGCTCATTCGAACGGAAATTAAAAGTTATAGTGCCCTTTTCAGAGACCAAAAATGCTGGAGGGTAACTTGGCCCCCTCCCACGCCCCTTTTTCCCACTTTCGTCTGATTCACAAGGGAACAAATTTTTTTTTACTTTCATCAGAGATATTTATTATAATTAACGGCCTTTGTGATTATAGAATCATACTTAAAGAATTGGAACACAATTTGATTTTAACGTAAAGAGCGAGGTATTGACTAGGGGGCGAACCCCATAATATACGTAATAAAAATATACGAATATAGAAATTCGTTAAGTAAGTTAATTTCTAAATTACGCCAGGACCAAATTTAGAGAAATCCACTTAGCAAAAGAAAAGTAAAATTAATATGCAAATTTTGTTTTACTCATTCAATGACGGTGAGCCAAAATAAAAGCTGCATTAACTAAAAAACGATCAGAAATTAAATAAAAAAACAAACAAGTTTTTTAAACTGAAAGTAAGGAGCGACATTAAAACTTAAAACGAACAGAAATTCTTCCGTATATGAAAGGGGATGTCCCCTCCTCAACGCCTCGCTCTTTACGCTAAAGTTTGTTATTGTTTAAAAAAAAAAATTGTGGGAAAGTCAAACTTTAGCGTAAAGAGCGAGGCGTTGAGGAGGGAACATCCCCTTTCATATACGGAATAATTTCTGTTTGTTTTAAGTTTCAATGTCGCTCCTTACTTTCAGTTTAAAACACTTTTTTTTTTTTAATAATACTAAGAATCGTTATACAGAAAGTGTTTCGTGATTGCTTGAAATGGGAAACTATTTTAATTTATTAAAAAGCTGTTTAGAGGCTAAGCTTTCCATTCTCTAGATGTACCTCAGTGGAAAGCTATTACGTGTCCAGGGCACGCTGCATAAATCGGGTAATAAAAATCAGTAAAGTTTCTTTTCTGCTATGACCAATTTGATAATAGACGGTTTATTAGCTAATGAAATAAGGATGGAAACCTTTCTAATTAAACGATGGATTTCCGTCCGAGTTTTTATGACTTCGTAAAATGGACAGATGTCCAGTTTGATTAGTTTATATGGACGACTTAAAAAAATATTATTTATTTTTTAGGGTTATTTTCAGAACTTCCTTAAGATGAAAGCGAAAATTAATGAAAAGTTGCTGCAGTTTCCTTCATTAGTTTCGAACAAAGTCTATTCAACATGACCCTTTTTATTATTTCGAAAAAACGGATCAGCTCGAGACGGTATATTTTGATAGTCAGTTTTGGCATAACTATTGCGTGGTCCAAATGCATCATTGGATAAATGCATAGCCCGAGAAATATGCCCCTTGCCTTGCCTGACATCTACATGTTTTGTATCGTTCTTATTCTATATTTTTTGGGTAGAAAATGAAATCAAACAGATTTCCAAGTTTTGAAAAATTCAGGATAAGTAGAAAGATATCAGGGTTAGGCGTGAAGCCGGGGACAACGTGGTTGTTTTTTTGTTTTTTTTTTCTATGAAATTTTAAGTAAGTAAAAAAAGAAGTTTTTTCACCACAATATTTTTTACAAGTGAACTTTATGTTTCTCTGTGGTTTTACGCTCTTGGTGACTTTCACTCCCATGTATAGGTTGCTTTAGCGTTTTATTTAATGAGTTGCCTAATAACACTAGCCGAATGATTTTTTGGGTTTTTTTCCCCATTGGATTTGAATGAATGTTTCGCTATGAAAAACTCTGGAATTTTTATCCTGGTAATCCGTCAACTCGCAGCCTAAGAGCAGTAAAATTTCGATCGCCCTTTAGTGGATACACCAAGGCTAAGGACGTTTTTATTATTTCACTATTGGCTTATTTTACTGCTACAAACGATGATAAGGTAGTGATCCTGCCATTTGGAAATTGTTTTGCTCTAGATTGATCCTATCTCTCTCTCTCTCTCTCTATGTGTCTCTCTCTCTCTCTCTCTTTCTCTCTGATTTGAGCGGAGATCATTTTGCTTCCTTTCCCCTAAAACTTTGGCTGCGTATGCCTATATATACAATTAGGCTAATTTTTAGCATTCTAGAAGTTAACGAGTACTTTTTATGTTAGAATGAACTTATTTTAAACTTATTTTAAGTATTTACTTTGAAAGAAAATAGGCCCAAGTGTTATATTTATTTTCTGTAAATAAAATTAAAAAGATATGTGGAGAATACGGCCAGTTTAAAAAGACATCGAAGTCTTTACTAGAAAAGACGCAATAATTTTTCTATTTTTTAGAAACTATTTCTAAATGGGAACAGAATCAAGTCCCTTCAGTTTGCTGAGAAATGTTTCCCAATATCCTTGGGCACTTTGGCTCTGGCTGAGAATCAAATTGTTGATTTAAATGAAATGGGTCACCTCTGTCATTTAACTGCGCTGGAACAGTTTTCATTCTCTGGAAATCCGTGTATTACTGGAAATGATTTGTAAGTAATGTTTTCATCTTGTTTTCTCACTAACAGCTTGTCAATCAGTTTTAGGACAACTAGCTATTAAAAAGTTTGTTGGGGAAATGAAAAAAACTGCCCTGATGGGAAGGGATGGAACTGCTAATAAAAGCAAACTGAAATAACGATAAAAGCTAATTTGCAAGAGAAATTAATTGCTTTTGGGAAAGCTAGCAGCTTAAAACTGTATGCATTACCTTCTTACTTTATGCAATTGGTATGTTTTCATAATTCCCAACCAATCAAATTCTAAATACTCCAGTCGTTTACTCCTATAGAGTACTTTTACGGTCAGGGTCAGTTGGTTTCTGATCCTCGGAAGAAGATATACGTTGTTTTTTTGTTTTTGCCTGAAGCCTGAAGTCAATTTCGTATGTTTCATTATAAATATTATACATAATCAACATATTTACTTAAAAGGCAGCGTTTGGTGCTAGGGATTAGGATCGCGGTCCTTACGGTTGGGGGACCGAGATGCGTTATCTTCCTTTATTATGCTTGTCGTCTGACAAGCTCTGTTGCTAGCTAGATATATTTGAGTAATAGAATCGTTTCTAAAGATCCCAAATTCCTTTAAAGGAAACAGCTACCGTTGCGTTTGTATCTGCTCAACACCATGTACGCATGTTTTATAAACACGAAGAACAGTACAAATTTCCTTCCAATTCTTATTATTAATAGTAGTTTAGTAATAGTAGTAATAGTAGTTTACATATTCATACCATGGGAGGGGGATGGAAGGCAAGTAAGGCTACTTAAGAGGGGTCAAGATACCCCTCGTTGCAGGGGTGAATCTCCAGCATTTTAATTGGAGGGGCAAGAAGGGTCCATATCTGGATAGTCAAAGAGAATGGGATGAATAATATCTTTTTTCTCCGCATTATTTGGGGGCAACTACCCCCCCCCCTGCCACTCCCAAACGACGCCCCTGCTCACTGGAGATAATAGAAAAAGAATAGATCAAGAGTGCATATTATTTTAACTCCCCTGTCTCCATCTACACAGGAACAATGGTCTTATTAAGTACAATGGACGTATTCTAGGCTTCTGTTTACCTCCAAAATGAACCCTTTAGAGATATGGATAGATGAGCTGTGTATTCTCCATCCCTGTTTAAATGGGGGGATTGGGACAAATTGATTTTAAATAATTTTTGCATCTCACTCATCCATGGTTGGTTGGTCTTTATGAACCTCATTAAACCAAGAAAATGCCACGGTTATGTAAATAAATTGGTATTCCAGACTTCAGTGCCTATATACCTAATGGGAAACTTAGATCCGATAGTAGTAGGAACAGGTGTACCAACCAATTCAACATTTCTAGTCTCATTATGTTCCTTTTTCTTTTAAAGGTCCGAAAACATACAAATAACAAATTAGAAAAGAATTTATACATAAACAAATTTATATAAAATTTAACCAAACCAATAAAGGGTAGAATTTATAATTGGCTATTTAAAGACTTTACCGAACTCCAAGACCAATCATTAACTGGAACTCTTACAGTCTTATTTAATACACGGAGCAGGTATAAATGGATAGTGAACGTCAACGACCAAACTATTACACAATACAATAAATAGGGATGAATAAGACAAAAATTTAACATATTAATAATCTTTTTGAGGAAGAAATTCTTCGATTTCCGCAAAGCTCCAACATATTTACTTATTTTTATAATTATAAATGTGATGTTATCTTTAAAACTAAGGCACTCATCTACCCTGACTCAGAGATACTTCAAAATACTTGTCCGTTTTATACTTAAATTTTCTAACTCAATTATTCAGCCCAAGGATAGTAATTTGCACTTCTCCCATCCAAATTTCGATTATCGCCATTACCTGTTTCATGCTATTTTTCAGATTAGCTTCTGTTTTCACAGTCATTGTTAACTGGGTATAATCATCAAAACTTGGAAGTATTGCCCATACCTGGAGGCCATTAAACCTTAGAGTTGACAGCTGTTTGAGATACCCATTAATATCATTAATGTATGCAAGAAATAATAGGGGACCCAGCACAGATCCTTGTGATACACCACATTTTAGTACCACCTCATCAGACGAGATTGTACCGCCCGTAATCTTTGCGTTCATTCAAGAAATTAAGCTATCAATTTTAGACTTTTAAAACATAGTCCAGCGTTTTCAAGCTTAGCCCATAAAATCAAAAGGTCAACACAGGTCAACACATAAGGTCAACACAATCAAAAGCCTTCACAATATCCAGCAATATTGATTCCACCTTTAAACCTGTATCTAGACAATCGTTAAAAAACATGGTAAAAATAATAAAGCATGATTCGTATATATGTTTTCGCTAAAACCAAATTGACTAGATTGAAAAAAAGAAGATCTTTTTTCAAAGTAATCTATTAATAGTCTATAAATCAGTTTTGAACCGAAAACTTGCTCAATCGGGAAAATTAATATAGCGGTATGTTCTTCTTCCTGGCTGCAATGTTTGTCAAAATATGTTTCGTATAGTTGGATGCCTCTCATTAAGTTTAAATTTTGTTCTCTACTTTCACCAGAAAAACTGTTTTTTATTACTATGTTCGAGAATATATTGCAGATTAGAATATCCCCATTCAAATTTTATTTGTCTAAAGGCAGAATTCAGAAGCTCCAAAAAGCTCCTTAATCAAGGAAATTACAAGTTGTGTAAATAAGTTAAAGACTTTCTGTTTTCTATAATACGCTTTCAACTAGATTTATATGCATTTTCTTGGTGCCAGGTTTTAACTTGTCTTCTTTTCATTATTTTTCACGAGACTAGCCAAATAAGATATTGATCTTCATGAACCTCATCAATATAAACCTTGTTGAACGAAAAAGCTGCCCTAACTGCAAAAATGTATATTATAGTATGCTCTTCTTCATGGCTGCAAAGGTTGTGAAAAGATCTGCTACACAGCTGGACGGTCTTAATCACACTTTATTTTCGCTCTTTACGTTTTACCGGATTTCTGTTAAGCCTTGTTGAACAAAAAACCTGCCGTAACTGCGAAAATGTATATTGTAGTTTTCGCTTTTTCATGGTTGTAAAGGTCGTGAAAAGATCTGTTTGACAGTTGGACGCTCCTAATAAGATTTTATTTTCGCTCTTTTTATTTGTCGCGCTTTTATTTTCCTTCTTACCCGATTTTTTTGTATCAAACAGTTCGTGGTAACGAACTGTAAGTAAGGAGCGACCCGGCTCAATGGTAACCGAAACTCTAGAAAACGGGTTTTTGATACCAATAGATACATCGAAAGAATCAGATTTCAATGCTGATTTCAAATATATAACTTTCATCAAGTTTAGTGAAACCCATGAAAAGTTAAGTGCCTGAGAAAATTTGGCTGATTTTCAAAAAAAGGGGGAAAGACCCCCCAAAAGTTATAGAACCTTAATGAAAATCACACCATTATATTCAGCGTATCATAGAACCCTCCTGTAGAGGTTTCAAGTTCCTATACACAAAAATATGAAATTTTGCATTTTTTGCCAGACGAAAGATACCGTATGCGTGTTTTTTTTGTTTTTTTTTTCCAGGGGTGATCGTATTAACCCAGTGGTCCTAAAATATAGTAGGAGGACTCATTGGGATGGAAATTAAAAGCTCTAGTGCCCTTTTTAAGTGATCAAAAAATGGAGTGCAACTAGGCCCCCTCCCACGCTTATTTTTTTCCCAAAGTCACCCGATCAAAATTTTGAGATATCCATTTTTTTCAGCATGGTCGAAAATATGATAAATATGTCTTTTAGGATGAATTAGTCCCCCGAAGCCACCAGGGGGAGGGCTACAATTTATGAACTTTACTCAATGTTAACATATAGTATTGGTTATTGGGAAGTATACAGAAGTTTTCAGGAGGTTTTTTTCTGGTAGTGGGAGGGAAGGGTGGGTCGGGGGTTATGTTGGAGGATCTGTCCATGAAGGAAGTTTTCATGGGGAAGGGAAATTGTCATGAAGGGGGCGCCGGACTTGCCAGCATTATTTATTGGTTATTGGGAAGTATACAGACATTTTCAGGAAGGATTTTTTTCTGGAGGGGGGGGCTAGAGGAGGGGGTTACTCTGGAGAATCTTTCCATGGAAGATGTTTCTTTGGGGTAATGGATATTTCTATGAAGGGGGTGCCAGATTTCCAAGCATTATTTAAAAAACGATGAGAAATTAAATAAAATAAAAACAAGTTTTTTCAACTGAAAGTAAGAAGCAACATTAGAACTTAAAACGAACAGAAATTATAACGTATGTGAGTGGGTTCTCCCCCAAGTCAATACCTCGCTCTTTACGCTACAGTTTTTTTTTTTTTCTTTCAAAAGAGCTATATATTATAATTAAACGGCCTTTGTGATTCAGGGGTTTTTGAATAAGAAATTTTTTTAACTTTTAACGTAAAGAGCGTGGTATTGACTACGGGGAGAACCCCCTCATATACGTAATAACATATACGTAATAAAAAAAAAACAATAAAAAAACAAGCGATACGTCTCAATAGTAATAGAAACTTTTAAAAACGGAATTTTGATGTCAATAAATGTATCAAAAGAATGTTTTTATAATGCTGATTCTAAATATATAAATTTATTAAGTTTAGTATTACTCATCAAAGGCTAAGATCCTGAGAAAATTTACTCGATTTTTTAAAGAGGGGGAAACATACCTAAAAGTGAAAGAATTTTAATGAAAATCACACCGTCAGATTCAGCGTATCAGAAAACCCTATTACATAGGTTTCAAGCTCATATCTGCAAAAATCTGCAACTTTGTATTTTTTGCCAGAATAAAAATATACGAATATAGAAGTTAGTTACGTAAGTTAATTTGTAAAGACATCCATTTAGCAAAAGAAAAGTAAAATCTTTATGCAAATTTTGTTTACTTATTCAATGACAGTTAGCCAAAATAAAAGCTGTATTAACTAAAAAACGATCAGAAATTAAATAAAAAAAACAAGTTTTTTAAACTGAAAGTAAGGAGCGAACTTCAAACTTAAAACGAACAGAAACTATTCCGTATATGAAAGGGGCTGTCCCCTCCTCAACGCCTCGCTCTTTACGCTAAAGTTTGACTCTGTATCACAACTTTATTTTTTAAAACAATAAAAAACTTTAGCGTAAAAGAGCGAGGCGTTGAGGAGGGGACAGCCCCTTTCATATACGGAAGAATTTCTGTTCGTTTTAAGTTTTAATGTCGCTCCTTACTTTTAGTTTAAAAAACTTGTTTTTTTTTTATTTAATCTATTAAAGCTCGACTTGCAAATTGCCGCTCAAATTTATATATTTAGAGACAGACTATAAACACTATAAAAAAGCTTCTAAATTGTAGGAATTTTAAATCGTGTAAACAAGTTGAGCAATTTATTTTTTATAACGAGTGCCATCCACCAGATTTATGGACATTTGCTTAGTGCCAGTTTTCAACTTTCCCTCTTTTTCATTTTGTTTTCTGTTGGAAGCCAAATGGGATATTGCTCTATATGAACCTCATTACTATAAACCTCGTTGAATCGATACCCTACCCTAATTGCGAAAATGTGTACATAAATATGTACCTTCTCGTGGTTGCAATGGTTGTGAAAAAATTCTATTGCACAGCTGGACGCCCTTTATCGGGTTTCAGTTTCGCTCTTTATTTTCAATAGAAACACTGTTTTTTAATGACGTTTTAAAACTCGTGTAGCATGTTACAACAAGGCTACTTAAATTTATTTATCTAGAGGCAGAATGTAAACACTTTAGAAAAGCCTCTAAATCAAAGAAATTTTCAATGGTGTAAACAAGTTGAGGACTTTCTATTTTATAATATACGCTTTTTGCTTAATTTATGTGCATTTCCTTCGTGCCAGTTTTCAACTTGTCCTCTTTTTCATTTTGTTTTATGAGACTAACCAAATGAGATATTGGCCCTTATGGAAGTCTTTTAGCTAAGACAGATAAATTACAAAGCAAACTTGGTCATGCAATATGACATTACGGGCAGCAAGATAGAAATGTTGCAGAAAATTGTCAACTAAGGGGATAGAATTTATCGACTCTCCGTGTCAGTGAAACTTAAGCTCTTGGAAAAGTGATACTATTAATTTAAGTTTTTTGACTTTCTAACTCGGGGCATGTATAGATTGAAAAGAGAAAGCGTTATACAAATCCAGTAGCGATAGTCTTTAAAATTGAAATCCTTAAAATACGAGGGCAATTCAGAAACTAACCTCCGATTGGTCACAGTGCGTGTAGTGGGGGGAGTAGCGCGCCATCTGTGCATTCACGCGCTCAGCAGGTCAGTCGGCATCAAGCCGTAGTTGAGTGAACATCATACCTGCACTAGTTTAGTTATTGTGGTAGTTTGAAATGTGTGCTGCAATAGAAAATCCCGCCAAATGTGAAGTGCGTGCTTTTATAAGGTTTTTTACAGCCAAAGGATACTCTGCAGCAGCTATTCATCGTGAGCTTTGTGCCGTGTACAGACCAAAAGTTATGAGTGAAGGAGTTGTCCGTGAATGGGTACGTTTATTTAAAAGTGGACGAGAAAACGTTCATGATGAAGAGAGGAGTGGTAGACCATCCTTGGTGACTGACGAACTCGTTCAGACAGTTGATGCAAAAGTTCGTGAAAATCGACGTTTCACAATGGCGGAGTTGTCTACTGATTTTCCAAAGATTTCTAAGACTCTTTTGTACGAGATAGTGACAGCAAGATTGGGTTACCGTAAGTTCTGTGCATGATGGGTGCCCAAAATTCTTACCGACCACCACAAAACTCAAAGAATGGCCTCTGCATTAGACTTTCTGTCACATTATGAGGATGAAGGAGAACCATTGTTAAACAGAATCGTGACCGGTGACGAAACCTGGATTAAGTACATGAACTCTGAGACAAAAGAACAGTCAAAGATGTGGGCACATTCAGATTCGCCAACCAAACCAAAAAATGCCCCGCAAGATTTTTGTGCAAGAAAACTGATAGCAACGGTGTTTTGGGATGCCAAAGAGGTGTTGTTGGTTGAATTCATGGAACGTGGGACGACCATTAATCAAGACGTGTACTGTGAAACACTAAAAACATTACGACGGGCTATACAGAACAAACGCCGTGGTATGCTGACTTCTGGTATCGTTTTTTTCCACGATAACGCCCGTCCTCACTCTGATCGCAGAAAAACAGCCCTTCTTGAGTCCTTCAAGTGGGACGTTTTCAACCATCCACCTAACAGCCCAGATCTGGCGCCAAGCGATTATCACCTCTGCATGCATATGAAGAAATGGCTCGGGTCCCAGCGGTTTGATGACGACGAAGAGCTCAAAGATGCGGTCACAGGCTGGCTCAAGGCACAAGCGGGTGATTTTTATGCAGAAGCAATTTCAAAGCTTGTGAAGAGATACGATAAGAGCCTCAATCGTTATGGAAACTATGTCGAAAAATAGTGCAAAGATGTAGTTGTAAGATGTATATATTAAAATATTTTTACTTAACTTGGTGTATTTTTTTCAATCAACCGGAGGTTAGTTTCTGAATTGCCCTCGTATATTTTTACATTTTTTATATGGATTATAATATATGTTATAATCCATATATATATATATATATATATATATATATATATATATATATATATATATATATATATATATATATATATATATATATATATATATATATATATATATATATATATATATATATATATATATTTAATACCGGAAGCACGGCGGCTTCGCCTCCGGGCCCCGGCACTTGGCACGCGGCAGGCTTCTGCATAGAGATTTTCACTGTCGCTTGTCTTCGAAGCGCAGACAATTTGAGCCTTTTCTTGGTGTCATGACGTCCAAGCGGACCTTAAATTAGAAGTGTTGCCTTTGTAAAATTATGTTTTTTTATTGGACCTTTAACTTTTGCCTCGACTTGTCTTTCGCCATTATGAAAGACATGTGGCCGAACCTTTGTTTCTTTTGGTTCTTCAGGTGGTAGGAAAACTTCTTTTTCTTCCAACCATTTATCTAGTCCATATTTTTGATTTTCAAAGGTATTCAATTCAATTCAATTCAAACTTTTTATTTCCTCCGAATACGAAGAGTAAAAAAGAAATAAATGAAAATAATAACCGCTAATCAACAGGCCATAAAATTATTTTAAACTATATAACAATAAATACGCAAAGGCCTTCAATCAAAATTACCACACAAATTAACACTTCATTCAATAGATAATAAATTAACACTTCACAAATTAACACTTCATTCAAAAATAAATAAAATAAAATAAATTAAGCTTCGTGCACAGCTCTATATAAATTATGAGAAAAAATATTTAATTTGAATAAAAAATTCTTTTGCTTTTTCTCCAAAACATCAACAGGGTTTTTTTTATTTTATATGTATTAATTAAAAAAGTATTTGATTCAGATTTAGAAAAGCGGCAAAGGAACTTATCAAAATTAAAAATTTTGGTTTTTACATGCGCAATATTACTAATTCTAAAAAACGGGAGAAGCGATGAAAAAACTAAAATCTGAGGCAAAGCGACTGTATTATATTTCCGAGAAAGAAGATCGCGAAGACAAATTACTGCCCCGAAACTAGACGCTATTCTACTTTTAACTGCTTTAGAAATAGAAGCACGGCATAGAGCTAAAGTTGGTCCATAAGGCACACCAAGATATAAAAAAGATTCCAAAGGTTTTAAAATATTATCATAAATACGGACAGAAATTTCTGAGTTAACGATATCATTAGCCTTAGGACCAAGAATTAAAAACTGACACTTTTCAGGGCGAAAACAAAGTCCATGCTCACTAAAACCCTTTGCTAAAAATTCTACATTTGTTGAAGTGACTGAAGCGATCGACTCAAAAGGAGTAATTCATCTGCGTAAGCAATCCACGACATAACATAACCTTTACCATAAATAAAAGTTAACCGAATATGATCAAATAGTTCCCAAACAGTGATATTGAAAATCGAAGGAGAAATAATTCGTCATTGCCTCAGCCCCGATCATAACTTAACATTATAATTACTAAACTTATTATTCCACGTAATGCGAATACGATAGGAGCCATACCACTTTTTTAAAACCAAAACTACTGGTAGTGGGACATTATTCTTCAGAAGCGCAGTCATAGCCCAAAAATGGATAATTGAATCATACGCCGCCGCAAAATCTAACGCAAGTGTATAAACTCTATCCCATTGTTTATAAAAGGATATTATTCTTGAAAGGAGGGTATGAGCAACATCCATGCTTAGACCCTTACGGAACCCAATTTGATTCAGGCCTTGGTTACAAGACTCCAAATACTTTAATAAAACTAACTCAAAAACTTTGCTAATCTGGCACGAAACAGTAATCGGCCTGTAATCAGAACATCGATTCGTATTCCCTCCTTTTTTTGAAAGGGGTGAAGTGTTAGCACGAGAAAAGCTAGTTGGAAGAACTCCAGAAGAAAGAATAGTAGTAAAAAGAGTAGAGAGGAAAAGGATTGCTTTGGGGGATGCCCATTTTATATGGTTTGAATGTATACTATCATGATCAAAAGAATACTTACATTTTAGAGCTTTAATTGCTACCGTTACATCATCAACAGAAACAGATATTTTACTATTTGGGCGGGGCTTTGAAATTTCGTCCGATAATAAAGAGTCAAGCCGTGATTCAACTGCCGCATCACCGGATGAAAAAACTTGATTATAATGAGTTATCCAATCATCTAGTTTCAGAGAACTATTAGAATCTCGTGAACAATTATTATTACGACGTCTAGAATTAACCAAACTCCAAAGCTCATTCTTATCACTAGTAATCCTTGAACCAATTTTATCTTTTATAATTTCATTATGCAAACGCAACTCAGCCCGAAAAACGCGTTTAGTTAATTTCATACCATCATAAAATGGTCCAGATCGCGGTTTTCACGCGCAATTCCAAAGGTAACAAGCTTGAGATGCATTCTTTTGGCTTTGCTTTAAAATCGGGTTAAGGTTCCAACCTAAAACACGAGATCCACGACGGAAAGAATCAGTTCTAAATACTTTATTAGCCCCGAATTTTAAACTATGAACAATTTCAAGGTAAAATAGATTTATATCAATTTGATCAACATTCTTAGAATAATTTGCAATTATTTTAGCTAAAAGTGCATCTGATTCTTCATGATATTTGCACATTTTTTCCCGATCCCAGATCATTTTATTTACAATTTGACTAGAACGATGGATAATTTTAAAAGATGAAATTTGAATATTTAAATGAAAAGAAAGGTAAAAATGGTCACTAATAGGCATATCCAATCCAACATGAACAGGCTGTGGTAATAACGCTGCATTTGGGACCAGCACATGGTCTAGATTAGAGCAAGAACCAGAATTATGGACATACGTGAAATCCGCATCTTTTGAAACTATAGTAAAAACCGAAAACAAAGATAAAAGAGCGGACATCAGAGATAGCAATGTTGCAGTTAAAATCCCCGCAAATAAGCCACTGGAAATCTAATGGAACTTTCGCCACAAATCGCGATAATTCTAAACATGCAAAATTGAAATCAAAATCCGAATCAATAGTATGATAATTTGTTGGTAAATAGCACGAAAAAACAATAATCCCTGGGATTCGAACAGCAACAAAATAACGATTAACGGCAAACACTGAAACTGGAATATTCTCTCGAATAAGAATGCAAACGCTTCCTGATGGGCGTCCACCTGTAGGTGTAGCTGGAGATATAAAACACTTAAACTGCTGCGACAGGCTCGAAAGAACACTAGTAGAGTGGTTCAGAAGATGATGCTCTTGCAGAACCAAAATATCCAGATCGCGCAGCATAGACTGCAATACATGTTGTTTATCACCAAAACCAGATTCAGAGATATAATCTTTGCACTAATCATTTTTTATTCTTTGCAACTTTTTCGGTTAACTGTTTGCAGCGAAAGCTAAATCCAGTATGCTCATGAGATCCACAATGGAAGCAACAAGGGTCATTCTGGCAAGGGTTGTTCCTAGAATGAGAGTGTCCACTACCAAGGCACTTGAGACAACGTTCCACGCTAGAGCAGCCTGACGATATATGCTCTAGGGACCCGCATTTGTAGCACATTCGCGGTAAAAACTTATAATCAGTAAGCCGGAAATGTTCGTAGCCAATGTGAATCCCATGACGCAAATAATGAGACTTGCCCGTCACCGAACGGAAGTATACACGATATGATTTCGAAACACCGATGCGCTGTATCTCTTCGATACCATGGTTAGAAGCACACACACTCTCTGGGTTGATCGGGAAGTCCACTCGTGATAATAAACTGACAGTTCTCGATTTACGAACCTCAGTTTTACCGACCTTTTCATTCAAACAGGCTTTCAAGTTTTCGGCGTTTTGTCTTTTCGTATGAATGACCCATTTCGGTTGCTGGGATCCTGATTCCTTAGAAAGTGAAATCCGCACTATACCATCAGCTCCATCCAAAGATTTCAGAAAAGCTTCACGGTTTAGGGGATCATCACAATCTTGTGGTGGTGACTCTACTACAAGACCCAGTGTTTCTGACTCGCTATTCAGCGGAGGCCAAGATTTATCATTAAGTTTTTCTTTATTTATACAGCTCAAAACCTTGCTCTGTACTCCGTCACAACACTCTTTCACCAAAGCAGGAGTATCTGCTACCTTACTTGTGACGTAATCAAGTTTATCAATTATGCTAAAAAGATGCCGGTCCCAGGTTTGAATGGCACGGCTAAAGTGAGCATTTTGATCCGTATCTATCGTAAGTATCGCATCACTTGCAGTCATAACAAATTTCAAGTTTGGCAAGCGAGGGGTAGCATCCTCAGAAATAAGAATGTCTAAAATATCCTTTGACAGGCTTTGCTTAGCAGAGGGGCTGTGACGTGCAAGGAGTTTATGCGTGGGGTTCACTAGAGATGTTAGGAGGCTTCTAGCTTGATCAAGATGATCATAAGAATAGAAGTTTGTACATGAAGATATACAGGAGGCGGACGAAATTCCTGAATGTAGATAGTACCGGAAAAAACTTAAAACTGGTGAATAAACAAGAGTCTCTGAAGGAGGTGGGATCTGCGGGGAAGCAGGTTTATCAGAAAATTTCTCGCAGCAGTCTGAGCTCTGATATATTATAATACTGTCTTTCTCAATACTCTTAAGAATTTGACAGCGGTTATGGCAGAGGCGACCACAACCCCCAGCAGATGTGTTGCAAATAACTGTTCCTCTGGTTGCGAGGCTGAGGCTCTCTTTGCAAACTTTGCACCCTGTCTTGTACAACTTTTCAGAAGTCACGGCAGCCATTTATCAATAAATAATAATAACATATAAATATTAACTTGGTACTATGCGCTAAGGAAATGCAAGGGGGCTACCCCAAACCACTACCCCGCCTTCGCTTGAGTAAAATTATTACCAGATAAAATCTCTGCTTACGGAAGGTGTTCTCCTCGGTGATCTTATATCCAAAAATAACAGTTCATAAACGCTCACAATCTATCACCGCGGATCGCGCTAAAATTCATTTCATTTCACATAGCATTCTCCTTCGCGCAATTTAATTTACTGTAATTTATTTCAAAATTAATCCTTATTCCAAACTAAGTCACTGAATTAAATTCAAGCAGTGAATTAATGAATATCAATAATCTAGGTTAAGGTTAAGTTCAGGTCAATTCACCAAAAGTCCACTGTTATTTATTCCAAACTAAGTCACTGAATTAAATTCAAGTTCAAGCAGTGAATTAATGAACATCAAGAAACTAGGTCAAGTTCAAAGCAAATGAATTAATACTGGTTGAGAGCACGCTTTAAAGTTCAAGAAATCCAAAAAAGATGTTTTCACTTGGGAGACTGAATCAAGACTGACTGGTAGGCATTGATGACCTTATCCATGTCAAAATCCAAAACCCAATTATCATCGCTACCATTTTCAATTTTGACACGTTTTGGTTCTTGCTGTCCAGGTTGATTTTCATTGATTCGCTACAAGTTCGGCGTCGCATGTCTTCTAACCGCGTATATCTATATGATTAGCACAAAGCCCTAACTCCTTCACAAATCTCTTTCTTACCCTAACTCCTTCACAAGTTTTCTTTACCTTCTAATTTTGTTAAGAATGAAATTTTTTGCAGCATCCTTGTATGTTGAGGCTCCCTGTGCCAGACTTCAATCTAATGTATCCATAGCAGGTGTAAATGTTTTGTTTCTGAACTTGTTTCTGGCTTTTCAGTTTTTCGCTCTATGCGCTATATCGTAAAGTCTATGCCTTACATATCTATTCCTTGACGGCTTTTGAATTACGACAGTTGACCTATATTTGTTTCACCAGAACTTCGGAAATAGATAAAAGAAATCAGACAACTCAAAAATACTTGTAAATAATAATTGTTACTGTCATAATTTAGGAGCAAAGCATAATAACTGAATTTAGGGGTAAGGCTTTCTCAAAAATAGATCTGAATATATCCTGCACCGGCTCTGTGATTGAGTATCCCCCCTTGTTTTGGCAGCGTCCCAACGGGTTATATAGCTACAATAAAGGGTATTGAAACTCCTAACTCATGAGTTTCAACCTCTTCCATTTTTTTTCTACAAAGTTAAAGCTTAGTCGCCACATAAGTTGAGGAACTCCAAAACCGCACTCAGACTGATCACCTTTATGGGAGAGACTTGTAAGCGGGATATTGATCAGAAAACTTTGGTAAACGGCAACGGCTGACATCTGGAAAAGCTCGCGTTAGAAGTAGTTGTCATAATACTACCTTTAAACTCCTTTATGAGGAGCTTCAAGGGTAAAAAAAGGGAAAAAAAAACAATGGCAATTGCCGAAACCATCTGCACAAATCGGTAGATTTTTTCATAAAAATACAGAAATACAAATTCCTTACGCTGCAATTGTTTTAATTCATCATTTTTAAGTGACTCGGATTTATATCTCTTCCCCCTATATTATTTTTGAGTAAGTCAAGGATATTTTATATGAGAAATAAAGATGTGGAGTGCGTGGGGTATAATTTTTCATTCTTTTAAGGGGACCACCAAAATTATCAACATGTTAGGGTTACCCTTGGTACCCTTTAGACGAGCCCGTCTAAAGAAAAAAGGATCAAAATTAGTTGAAACAGTCGTTTCAGCCTCGAAGCTGACAAAAAATTTGGTTTATTCTGAACACGATGATGCTGCTGACCACATAAGTGGCAGGTGATCATTTTAACGTATATCGGAAAAACACATACATACAAGTTACCTACATTTTAGTTGTTTCAGTTCACTTAAAAAAGAAATTTTAATTCCCCTTCCTCCCATTAATTTTCTAAAGTAAGTCAAGAATTTTCTGCGCAAGTGAGGTTAATGGAGGCTGTAAAACTGGTTTTTTCGCTCAATCTATTTTAAACAGCAAGTCAACTTTTATCGCTTTATTCAAAATAACAATTTCTTTATTCAATTTTCAATTTTAATTCTGATATTCTTTTTTCAATTTTCAGTATATTTAATTAATATAACTAATGCAATTTACTACGACAGGGATAGGAAGACTAATTAAAGCTACAAATGGCGAAACCACTCAAATTACGTTCATGGTTGCCGTCCATCTCGCATGACAAAGGGATAGAAATATTGCAAAAAGTTGTCAAATAAGAAATGTTATTTATGACCTTTCGTGTCAATGAAACTAAGCTACGATGAAAGTGACCCTATTAATTAAACTTTGTGACTTTCTATCCTGGAATATGTTTGCGTTAAAATTAGGAAGTCATAGGTTCTCTGAGTCATGGTTTTGCTTATAAATCAAGTTTTTGAAACAGTTTTGTAAAAACTGCATTTATAAAAAAAATTATTTTGGTGTTGTTTCTAGCATTTATATTAATATAAAGTGGGGTTTGGCCAGGATTTTGAGTCACAATCAGCCCATCAAACAGTTTGTTGTAACAAACTCAATATATATCAAGAAAATTCAATTCTAAATACATAATATTTACTTGGTTTAATTGCTCATCCAAATTAAGAGCCTTTGTTTTTCTCTCAGGTGTGATCGTATAGAACAAATTGTCCTAGAATGTTGGGAGAAAGATCAATCGAAGGGAAATTATTCTAGAGTCCTTTTAAGTAGCTAAAGATGTCGCACCGCCATAAAGTTCTGTTTTCTGCCATTTTGTGGCACAAAACAGCAACTGTGGCCCGAAGAAGGCTAAAATGCTATCAAGTAGAAGTTCCGTATATGAGGGAGCTGTCTTTCTCATCACCCTTCGATTCTTCACGGTAAACCTTTATAGTGCTTTACTGAAAGCACTTATCAGGGCGACAGGCATAGATAATAGGTAAAGGTAAGCGTAATATTTACTGATTGCCTTGAAAACATTTGAACTGAAAGTTTTAATGTTTAGAGCAAATATTCATCAATATGCTTTTCCATTCTTGTGTTTTCCTTCCCGTTCCAATTGCCCCTGTGTTTGAGAATTTTTTATCAAAGCATTGGGGGCAAAATGTCAAACTTTAGTTTAAAATCTGGGGACTGAGAAGGGGGACCCTCAGCTGCGGAATATTTTGAAGTTTTAATTCTTAATGTCGCTCTTTTTTTTTCATTTGAGAAAACTTATTTTTTATTTATTTTCTCGTTTAGGGTGGAACTAATTAAAAAGAAATAAGGACTTAACATATTCTATGCTCTAAAGCATATATTCATGTATTATATTAAGCATTCAGGATGTGAAATCTCTTATATATAAATCTTAGCAGAGATAAATTGACTCCTTAAACAAGGATGTGTATGTAGTTTGGTCTTTTATTAAATGCCCGTGAAATGTGGCATGACTTATTTTATCAGCCATGAGGCTGTTTTGACGATCTGGACATTATTTGGGAAGATTAGGTTGAAGGCTGGTCCCTATTTTGTCCGATGTCTGGGGACGAAAATGATTTCATTCATTGTTTATGTTTATGTAAGGAGTTAAGAGGTTTGAGAGAGGAAAATTTTCCGGGGTGGTTCGAAAGGAGGAATAGGTGGGTAATACATTAAGAGATAGAAATTGTCTTAGGATAAAGAATTCGGGAAGGTTTATTGGACTGGGGTTAGAGCATAGAGATCATTTTCTTTAGATTCATTTTTTATTTTATTTTTGTTTTGTTTATAATAAGAGTGTTTTCATTTATTATTTTTTAAGTGTATTGTGTATTAACCATGGCCCAGTAGGGCTTTTAGTGTTAATAAATCATACCATAGAGACACCCATCCCTTCTATGATAAACCACCGAATTTAAGCAGAAATAAAAATCATGTAGACGAACAAAATGTAAATGAGAAACAATATTTGGTATTTATGTATATTATTATTTATGTAGAAAATCGAATTTAAATCGGGAGAGGGGGGGGGTCCTATTTCAGCTGATGCTCAACTCGTTTTGCATGGATTCAACTTGAAAAATTCCCTAATTTGATCATTATGTACTCAAAAGCATATATTTGTGCAAAATTTTGTGACTTTGGGACATGAGATCTCAAAACTCAGACGATTTCCCAACCGTTTCTGGCTGAACCACTGGTTTTAATTATAAATGTAAAATAAATTCAAGAGAGAAGATAAAACAACAGTTTATATTCATATATTTTAGAATAAAGAACGCTCCTGAAAAAGGAGGGGGCAAGAATCGTCTCCTTATGAAAATTTTATGCAAATTAAGAGAAATGTGATATTTTTGGTAATGGGGTTTAACGTAATTCTTTACTATACAATGTCAGGTTGTTGGTAATATACGTATATGCATGCATATATGCGCATATTTATAAAACCTATTCTGCAGGAAACGTAATTCTACAGGACATCGTTGTGGAAATTATTCACAGGAGTTAATATAAATTTGAAACCCATCAATCATGTAAAAATAAATAGAATAGCCAAGTCTCTTGGTGTTTTTCATAGTTGAAAAAGGTTTGGAAGAATAGAAAGGTGGGCTAGTTCTCTGAACCAAGATTAGAATATTGAAAGCTACAGTAATGACAGTGGTCAAGTATGGTTCTGAAACGTGGACGCTTCGGAAGATGGAGGAGAATGTGTTAGATGTTATCCAGAGGAATTGTCTACGAATTGTTTTGGGTACCCGTTCGACGGACCCGTTCAGTTGAGATGGCTAGGACGCCTTTTGCCAATGAAGGATCACAGATTGCCGAAAATTTTCCTTTCCGGTCATCCATCTAGGTCCAAATGAAGAGCGGGTCCTTCCCGAATTGGGTGGGAAAAGGTGGTTAAAAAGGACTCAAAGGAAATTGGAACTTCTTGAGAGGGTGTAAAGAAGGAGGCTTTGGATAGATTGGGATGAAGGAGGAGCGATTGCAGGTCTTTTGGCCTCAGGTGGTTTGGTGTTGCAGTGAGTTGTTAGTAGTAGTGCAGTACGTAAAAATATGGAGAAATTAGAAATTGGTGATGTTATATAAAGCATCGAGGCTTATTTTTCTGTCTTGGCTCATGACTTTTAACTCAGAAACGTTGGGATTGAAAATAAACTTCATTGTATTCTGAATAATGTTTTGAAAAAGACAATAAAAATTCAACTTCCAAGATTTTAATTACTTCGACTGTGCAGTTTATAACAAAAAAGATCCCAAAATGGTTCAAAAACTATAAACAATTGCATAAAAGATGTTTCTTAGCATACTTTTTGTTTTCAAAATTGAATGGAAAAAGCATTTTAATGATGCACTATTTAAATCAACATTAAAAATACTGTTTAAATATGCTGACCGAGTGAGTCCTCTTCTTTGTGCTTGTGACTTAGAAAAACACTAGTTTCAAGTCATTGAACCTACTCTATGACTTGAACCTATGATATTTGAGTTCTTACTCAGTAGGTTAGGGACCCTAGAATGATTTTCATTAAAATGACACCTACAAGAACTTCGACATTACACAACTTGCTGCCATGTTTATTTATCTTAGGTTCCACAAAACTTTTAATTTATGTTTGTCTCTTATGCCGTAAAAAAGTTGCTATAGCCTCGTATTATTATACCTTTTTGGTTTTTCCTCATGGCCATAAGACTGAATTTTTACGTAAGCATGATTATTAGGAGATGTTTCAGTGCCCTTCCACTAAAATATATGTTTGGGAGGGGGTGGGGTTATTTTTTTTTTTTTTTTTGCATTGAAGAAACAGAAGAGTATATTTCAATATCTTGGGTGATATTTTTTTCATTATTTTTGACAGAAATACCAAAAAAAGTGTTTTTGAAAATCAAAACCTATAGAAAAGCCCGTCGTTCAGCAACCTGGCGTTGTAATACGAGGGCTATTCAGAAAGTAGGGAACGTTTTGTTATAAAACAAAAACTAGATACAGGAAAAATATTTTATTATATACATCTGAAAGAGTGACTAAAATGCTACTTTTCTACATAGTCACCAAACAAATTAAGCACTTATCGTAGTGGTGGAGAGGCTTCGAAATTCCTTCATCATAGAAATCCGCCGCCTGCGATCTCAGCCACTCAGTGACGCACGCTCGGAGCTCGTCGTCGTCATCAAAACGCTGTGTCGCTAGCCAGTTCTTCATCTTCGGGAAAAAGTGAAAATCATTCGGTGCTAGGTCGGGACTGTAGGGTGGACGTGGTAAAATCTCCCATTTGAATGAGTCCCAAGAATCCCCTCATCAACTTTGGCGAGAAGATCGTCTGTCACAATGCTCGGGCGTCCACTCCTCTCTTCATCATGCACGTTGGTTCGGCCATTTTTAAACTGGATACACCATTTTCGCACTGAACTTTCATTTATTACTTCGTTGCCATACATTTCGCACAGTTGCCGATGAATTTCTATCGTTTTTTTTTTTTGCTAACAAAAACCGTATTACGGACCGCACTTGACAACTGGCAAGATTTGAAATTGCAGCACACATTTTAAATTGGAATATGGGGAAAACGGGCAGCGCGGAGATGTTCTCGTTCTCAAGACTGGATGCCGACTAAAGCTACGAGCACGCGCGTACCAAAACATACGTGATCGCCGCGTGTCTAGTGGTGTCTGACGGAAACGTTCCCTAGTTTCTGAATAGCCCTCGTATAACGTATTCAAATTGTTTCAATCTGTCCTCAGTAATAGCGCCCATCGCTTTCCCCATAGAAACATGCATAATAAGGCTTGGCCCCTGCATGTTCTGACCTGAGGCTAATAGCCAATGTACTGTCTTCCCTTGATAACTATCTTTCCTTGATACAATCAAGGAAACCTTATCTTTACTAGGCTGCAGGGAAATTAAATTCTGCAGGACATCATTGCGGAAACACGAGTTAACCATAAATTTAAAATGTGTAAAACGTTTAAAAATAAGGAGCAGTTATAAGTTGGCGGATGCACCAGCAGTAGAATACCATATATTTAAAATACAAGATTCTTTCCTTCTAAAGATGATTCGGGCAGAAATTAAACGTCCCCTAATTGAGTTCAAATACCGCTTCCAAGAGTCTAAATTTTTAATCAGCCCTATTCTGCAGGAAACGTAATTCTACAGGGCATCGTTGTGGAAATTATTCACAGGAGTTAATATAAATTTGAAACCCATCAATCATGTAAAAATAAATAGAATAGCCAAGTCTCTTGGTGTTTTTCATAGTTGAAAAAGGTTTGGAAGAATAGGAAGGTGGGCTAGTTCTCTGAACCAAGATTAGAATATTGAAAGCTACAGCAATGACAGTAGTAAAGTATGGTTCTGAAACGTGGACGCTTCGGAAGATGGAGGAGGATGTGTTAGATGTTATCCTGAGGAATTGTCTACGAATTGTTTTGGGTACCTGTTCGACGGACCCGTTCAGTTGAGATGGCTAGGACGCCTTTTGCCAATGAAGGATCACAGATTGCCGAAAATTTTCCTTTCCGGTCATCCATCTAGGTCCAAATGAAGAGCGGGTCCTTCCCGAATTGGGTGGGAAAAGGTGGTTAAAAAGGATTCAAAGGAAATTGGAACTTCTTGAGAGGGTGTAAAGAAGGAGGCTTTGGATAGATTGGGATGAAGGAGGAGCGATTGCAGGTCTTTTGGCCTCAGGTGGTTTGGTGTTGCAGTGAGTTGTTAGTAGTAGTTCAGTACGTAAAAATAAGGAACAATTAGAAATTGATGATGTTATATAAAGCATCGAGGCTTATTTTTCTGTCTTGGTTCATGACTTTTAACTCAGAAACGTTGGGATTGAAAATAAACTTCATTGTATTCTGAATAATGTTTTGAAAAAGACAATAAAAATTCAACTTCCAAGATTTTAATTACTTCGACTGTGCAGTTTATAACAAAAAAGATCACAAAATGGTTCAAAAACTATAAACAATTGCATAAAAGATGTTTCTTAGCATACTTTTTGTTTTCTAAATTGAATGGAAAAAGCATTTTAATGATACACTATTTAAATCAACATTAAAAATACTGTTTAAATATGCTGACCGAGTGAGTCCTCTTCTTTGTGCTTGTGACTTAGAAAAACACTAGTTTCAAGTCATTGAACCTACTCTATGACTTGAACCTATGATATTTGAGTTCTTACTCAGTAGGTTAGGGACCCTAGAATGATTTTCATTAAAATGACACCTACAAGAACTTCGACATTACACAACTTGCTGCCATGTTTATTGATCTTAGGTTCCACAAAACTTTTAATTTATGTTTGTCTCTTATGCCGTAAAAAAGTTGCTATAGCCTCGTATTATTATACCTTTTTGGTTTTTCCTCATGGCCATAAGACTGAATTTTTACGTAAGCATGATTATTAGGAGATGTTTCAGTGCCCTTCCACTAAAATATATGTTAGGGAGGGGGGGTATTTCTTTTTTTTTTTTGCATTTAAGAAACAGAAGGGTATATTTCAATATCTTTGGTTATATTTTTGTCATTATTTTTGACAGAAATACCAAAAAAAGTTGTTTTTGAAAATCAAAACCTATAGAAAAGCCCGTCGTTCAGCAACCTGGCGTTGTAATATATAACGTATTCAAATTGTTTCAATCTGTCCTCAGTAATAGCGCCCATCGCTTTCCCCATAGAAACATGCATAATAAGGCTTGGCCCCTGCCTGTTCTGACCTGAGGCTAATAGCCAATGTACTGTCTTCCCTTGATAACTATCTTTCCTTGATACAATCAAGGAAACCTTATCTTTACTAGGCTGCAGGGAAATTAAATTCTGCAGGACATCATTGCGGAAACACGAGTTAACCATAAATTTAAAATGTGTAAAACGTTTAAAAATAAGGAGCAGTTATAAGTTGGCGGAGTTATGTAAACAATCATGGTTTTTTCCGCTTGTTCTACTAAACACCACTTAGACTCTTTCCCCCAAATTTCCCCCAAAGGATTGATCCTCATTACCAATAGATTTAGCCCCCTTCTTTCAAGCCCTCAATATAATATGGTGTGCAGGGATGCTACTACTCCTAATGTTGGGAGTCATAAGTTCCTGGTACCCACCCTACTACTAGACAAATTTATTTTGAGCCTACCCATAGTACCCCATCCTTGCTAAATCTGATAAACCCCAGCCACCCCCAGAAATCGTCCATAGACCTCCTCACCCTCAAACTCCTTTTTCAAATCGTTTGCCAGACAGAACGGGTGTTTCTGGAACTCATAGTAGTAAACATAAAATTAATAAATGACGTTACCATTTCCCTCGCTTTTATTGAGTAATGCAGAAAGCCTTAATTTTGAAAAACTTGTTGAGCGTGAAATTACGGCGAATAACCTAGCATCAGATTTAATTTGTATAACCGAGGTTCAGTCCCAAAACCTGAATAGGCTACTTTGAAGATGGCTTATTTTAATGAGTTTATTAAACTTCGTCCACATGATCATTACCTTGGTAAAAAGGGTGGAGGGGTAATGATTTTTTTGTCGCCAAGGGAAGTAAACGTTCCAGGAATAAATGAGTATGATAAAATAATTTGGATTTAAGTTAAACCGAAAGTTCTACCACGCCCATTAACTATTATCATTGTTGGCTGTATTCCTGATTGACCCGGCCATAAAATTGGGGCAGTGTAAGAATTTCTTGGAAAAATTTTGTGCATTACTTGATTACATCCTGACTCTGGGATCCTACTTATCGGTGACGGCTATAAACTAAACACAAGACGACCTTGTCGGGAAGCTAACTTAAAACAAATAGTTAATATCCCAACAACAAAAGGTGGTACTACCCTTGAAATTATTTGTACAAACATGAATGAGTTCTATCAAAGACACAATTCCCTTCCCCCACTTGGTGGCAGTTACCATTTTATATTTTTGCTAAATCCGATACAAGATCATATCCGCAAGTATAAATTTGATATATTTAAGTATCAACTAATTACTAATAGTGGTGTAATTAATTTTGGAACCTGACTTTTAGAAGAATAATGGAAAGATGCATTCGCTGCCGACAAATCGAATAAGAAAGCCGGACTTTTTTAAGAAAAACTTATCAATAATTATTTACTCCATTTTCCAGAGGTCAAAAAGAAAAGTTGTTCAACTCACTAGATTCCTCACTAGAATGGTCCCTCACTAGATCCACCAATGACCTTGTTCGCATAGTTTGCTGTAGCTTAATTATTAAACTTTAATATGGCATATCAAAATACTTTTGGAAATGGCAAAACAAACGATTTTAGTTATGTGCATTTCTAGGATTTTCTTTTTTGGAGAAAGAGGGGGGTTGATTATTTTTTTTTTTTTTTTTTTTTTTTTTTTTTTTTTTTTGATCTCCTTATTGAGCTCCTCAGTAATACAGATAATAAAAATAGAGATAACAGAAGTGGTTCATTCCCTAAGTGCTGGAAAAAAGGATACATTACAGTTATAAGGAAGAAATGGGTCAGTTTGGATTTTTATGGAGTCCGACCAATTAAATTGACATCAATATTCTCTAAACTGTATGAGAGCTTGGCAGCTCTCATACAGTTGGCAGCTCTCATACAGTCTCATACAAAGGACAATCCTTGAACTTATTGATGAACAACAATTTGAAAACATGAAAGGCTTTTCAACGACACATTACCTGGTCAGTCCCCTTGATTCAGTTTAGAAACTACTTGACGAGCCAGATACCTGGCTCAATCTCCTTTTAATCGACCCCCAAAAGGCTTTTGGTCTCGTTAGTCATAATGTTTTAGTTGAAAAATTGCTGAATGAATTTAGTGTACCCCATTTTCTTGTCAATATTATTGCATCTTTTCTGTCAAATAGGTGTCAATTTATAGTACAAAAATGTCTATTCTGATTCACTCCCTATTTCTTGTGGAGTTCCACAGGGTACGCTTTTAGGTCCTTTACTATTTTTGGTAATGATTGACAATCTTACTAATGAATCAGTCGATCTTTGTAAGTTTGTGGATGACATGTCATTGCTCGAAAAGTGCAGAAGAAATATTAATAACAGTGCAATGAAAATCCTCGAAGACGTTACAAGTGAAGCAGCCCAGTCAAAATGAAAGTGAATTCCCATAAATTTAATATTATGACCTTTAATTTTTTTTAATCAAAGCCATCATTTAAAACCCCAATACCTAATGAAATAATTACAACAAAAACTAACTCTTAGGGGTCACACTTACTAGCGATTAGAAATGGGAGGCTCATATTTGATCTATTGCTAAACAGGCTTGTGCATCTCTGTCTCTCCTTAAGCTATTTGCTAATTTCCATGCCTAAAAGCACATTTCCTTCGCCTTTATATATCTTTAATCCGTCCACTGCTTGAGTATGCTTTCCCGGTGTGGCATTTTGCTCTTACTGTGGATCCGTCTGATAGGATAGAAATTATCCAGAAAAGAGCCATGAGAATTATGTACTGTCAGGGCCAAATGCCTTACATTCTACTCCTTCGCAAGGAATTCCACCTTCCTACCCTGGCAGCCCGACTTATAACTCTTTGTACCTATTTCGGAAATAATCTGCGTCGTAACCCACGCTTTCATTGTATACTCCCAGCCCCTCCATGCCCCCCCAAAGCCCCGTTTACCCCGATCAAAAGCACAGAAAATCCCGGTTCTAAATCTTACTAATGCAAGAACTGAGCGTTACAGAAAGAGCTTTGTGCCAGCGTTCGTTGAAATGATAAATAAATGAATATTGTAATATATCATGTTAATGTCTCATGTGTGTTGTTAATGTGTGTGTTTTTTTTTTTTTCATTTTTATTTGACAAGCCAGTAGATTCATCGCTGTGTGTTTTTATAATGTACTTATGTTCTAACTATGTCCTCATTTTTATTCCTTTTACTTATATTACTTACTTTTACTTATTTTACTTACATTTTACTTATGCACTCATTTTTACTCATTGTACTCATTTTATTTGACAGGCCATTTTGGTTCATCGCTGTAGGCTATGTTTTAATATTGCACTTGTGTACTTATGTTTTTTGTTAGCCTATATATATATATATATATATATATATATATATATATATATATATATATATATATATATATATATATATATATATATATATATATACATATATATATACTCTCATATATATATATATATATATACACTCACTCACTCACTCACTCATATATATATATATATATATATATATATATATATATATATATATATATATATATATATATATATATATATATATATATATATATATATATATATATATATATATATATATATATATATATATATATATATATATATATATATATATATATATATATATATATATATAGGCTAACAAAAAATGCTGACGCATCTGCTCCCCTTCCTAAAACTGCACTAGTCCTCTCTTTAAATTTATCTACAATTCGTCATAGTCCAATAAGTGTCATCATGTTTAATGATTTGCTTCCAATGGAAATCAAGCCAATACCTTTGTCTTTGATGCTGATTAAATAGTTCTTTTCATAATGCTTGTTTTACGACTGTTTCTCTGTTTCACGGCTTTTTAAAAGTATGCTAAAAAATACAATGGGTGACGTCTGTTGGACATGTAGGGTATTCTACGAAATCCATTCTTCCACTTCGCCAGTGTGTCAAAGTCTTGCCATGACAGTAATACTAACGTCATTCATCTTGCTGAAAATATAAGTCCTTATCTCTTATTCTGTCAAACAGACCATTGCAGCAAGTTCAAGCAAACAACGAATCAGAATAGTTTAAAAAATGTATATTTCCTTTGGGGCTTCTTGTATTTAAATTATAGATTTTATTAAAATCCAGTTGCTAAGCATAAACAATAATTTTAAAAATTAAAATAATTCTGAAGTGTAAGGGCCGGGTAATTCTGTAGAACGCTTATGGTGGGGGTGGGGGAATCTAAAATACTGATAATAATAAAAATAAATTCCAGGGAAAATCTTAAATATTTTAAGTCGAGTCATTGCTTTCTTTGAGGAAATCATCGAACAAATGTCATCATAAAGGTATTTAAACGAATATGAAGGAAAACATAACGTGGTACATAATTTAAAAATAGAAAAAGTACGAATTATCTAGGCTAAACTATATAAACGAGTTGTGGAATGATTTAAGATTTAATCCGATAATGTAAGATTTTCATTGAATTTTTTTATACAAAAAACAATATTTTTTCAGAGAATTTGATTATCGTCCCTTTACAGTTAATTGGCTTTTGTCTTTGAAGATATTAGATGGAGAAATAGTCAATGAAAAAGAAAGGTATGTTCCACGTTTTTATTTCCGTCAATGAGTTGTTTTATACAAGAAATTTGTGACAACAAAAGCTGGTAGGTTTTTGCTGTAGAAGTAATGGATTAGAATGAAATGAATATCTGAAAAGTCATAAATTCTCAGTCATACAGAGAGCAAGGTCGTATCCTGGGTTACTGGGTTTGAACTCCCCCGGATTTTTGTGCAGCGGGTAAAAAAGTAACAAAAATGTATTTAACCCAATTTGCGATGGGTTATGTAAGGTTTTTGTCCCCCCCCCCTCCCGAACAAAAATCTTGGATACGGCGTTGACAGAAACAGCTCCTAAAAAGGCTAAAATTAAGCTTATCCATGTTTTTATATATTGATAAGGAAAGTTAACTAATGCCTTTTAGTGCTGAGAAAAATAACATAATGAATTCATTGCAAACAAAAGAAGGGATTTTTAGCAAAGTAACCTGAAAAAGACACGTTACAGGCTTCCTAGCTGATGTATTCCTTTCAACGATCTTCAATCTTGAAACTTCGATTAGAGCATTCGGACTTTCGTAGTCCTTTTTCAGTGTTCATGTTCTCCTCCAGTCTCCTTTAGTCCTGTCCAACTTCTTGTTGTGGGTTTTGACTCCCATTACAGGCCTCCTAGATTATCTATTCCTTTCAAAGATCGTCAGTTTTGCAACTTTGATTAGGCCATTCGGACTTTCATAGTCCTTTTTCAGTGTTCCTGTTCTCTTCCAGTCCATGGGTGCACATAGGGGGCAGCCCCCCCCCCGGATGAATGACGGTGTTATATATTTGTATTAATTTAAAAAAACTTTCCACAGAATAAGTTTTCAAAGAAAAGTAAATAGCTCTATTAAGCCAAAAATGGGCAGAAATAAAGTCAAATAATCTTCCAATCGTAAAATTACCACAAATCACTGTCAACAACTAAATGAAACACAAAACGAACAGAAATTATAATAAATAATCGAGTCAAACTCGAAACGAGCAAAAATAAACATTACTAGGACAGACAGCCCCCATGCCTTTTCAAGTCCAGAACGTAAATCAGGTTTTACTGAAAAAAAAAATAAAAAAAAGACCGTGGATGGTCACTTTAATTTACCTATGCTGATATTTATTCCTTAAAATAAATTTCTATTTCTATTAGATGAATGATTGTTTGTTTTTTTATTGAAAAAGTTATTTTCATGAAATTTTTTTTTTTATATCTTTTCGGGGTTTTTATATATTAATCCATAGTTTGGCATAATTGTGGGGCCATGCCCAATATCCCCAAAGACATCGTTGCTGGACCGTTCTACTATGCTGAACAAAATAGTTGTCTCAAAATGTTTTGACTGGATGTGCTTGGGAAATAAATCGGCTTGAGAGACGGGCTGATTGCCCTCCAATCTCTTTTTACTCTTAGAAAGGACCCCAGAACTTTTAATTTTGAATCAAATCAGCTTCTTTAACTGTTTCAATAATATTTCTAGCTTTTATAGAGTGGTGCTGCCTATGATATTATATAACCTTTTAAAAACCTGCATGTATACAGTTTTTTCGTTTAATTGGAACGCCCCCTAAACAATTCCTAAAAGTTTCAACTTAATGCTCTAAGCGTCATTAGTTACAGTCACTGTAGTTGTAGTACTAAGAGTATACACATAGTGCCTTCTGGCTAGTGCAAACGCTCCCCCCCCCCCACAACGTACTCTTAAAGATCTAACTCCCATCGACTAATCAAAAGTGTTCACGGTGCGCTGGTGGACATTGTAACACACGTGATAATCCTTGCACTGAAAACCCAAATTGTGCCAACTGTGCGGGAAATCATGTTTCCTATAGTCTTAGATGCCCAGTGTTAAAAAAAGCTCTGAATAAGAATAAAAAATGATTGCTAGTGGCAATAGATTTCGCTTTGTTTTCGCTTAATATTAACGGAACCAAAGACATAGATTTTATAATTGATGTGCTTCTCGATTATGATATAGTTTTCCTGCATAAACACTTTCTAACAAACGATAATACATATACTATTAACCGGACACCCACCCACCCCCCTTTTTTACGTTAAGCTAAAAAAAACGCACGGTCGACCCTCTGAGGGGCCTTACAAAGTTAGTTTGCCACGCGCATAAGCCTGTGCTTATTTCTTCTGATAATAATTTAATGGCAATAAAATGCGGTAATATGGTCCTCATCAATGTCTATATGCCATGCAATCGCAAGAACATTTCTTCCCTATCTGTCTTCGTGGGTTCTTGTAAGCAACTCAGGACACTTCTGCTAAGAGTTACCAATCAGGGATTAAATTGGATTATGGCTGGTGATATCCATACCAATCTTCTGTCCCAATCTGAAAGAAGTGACCTGTTTTTTGATGCTTTGCCTAGTGGCTATCAGTTAGTCAATAAAGATAAACAGTTTACCTACATTCATAACCGTGATGGTTCTAGATCAAACCTTGATCATATTATAGTTTCAAGTGGATCACTCGTGATTCCTGCTGTCATTGTTTTGGATGATAAAATTGAGGATGATCACTTGCCTTTAACTTGTGAAATTGAGTCGTCTGCTCTACTGGTTTATAACCATTTTTCTTATCAAAATAAATAGTTTGATAATCCAAATTGGAAACGAGTATATTCCGAAGATTATTTGTATGTTCTTTACTCGGTCTTTTCAAGCCTGGAAGTGCCTTTTCACCTTTTACAAACCTCTGTTAGGTCATCGACAGCTAAGATTGATTTAAATTGTTGCTATTACCTGATTGTACATTGTTTGAAGGCAGCTGCTTCAGTTTCAGTTCCTGTTGAACGTGTTAGATTTGGCACCAGAAAACCATTATGAAATGTGTGCCCAGAAGTGAAAAAAGCTAAACAACGCGCAAAGTTTTGGCTTCGCCTTTGGATTGATTATGATTGGCCCAAGCCTGGTGAAGTATTTAAAATTAAGCAAAATGCGAAACGTCGGTTTAGATCTTTATGTAAAGCCCACCCGAATGCTTTAAATGACATCTCGGATCGTAAGTGTTGGTTCAGTGTAATTATTAGCACTAAGTGTGTGCCTGACAACGTTTCAATTATCGAAATCAGTCATCTTGTTGCTCATTTTACTCGTGTTTTTGCTACATTTAATGATTCTATCCAGTCCATGTTTTATTCCTTATTGCCTAAAACTGTTCCTTGATTTCTTCGGCAAGTCCATATATTATCAATATCCAATTGTGATATCTATCGGGCTTTTAAGAGTGCTAAGAAATCAAGTGCTTCTGACATGGATGGTATGTGTTACAATCACTTCAGCATTAAGTGTCCATTATTTTTAACACACATTCAGCTCCTATTCCAGATTTGTTTAGCCCAGTCCTTAGTTCCAGATATTTTTCTTTCGGGAACTGTAACATCAGTTCTGAAGAAGGGAAAGGACGCAGATCAGTGTTCCAGTTAACGACCAATTACAGTGTCCTGCTTCATGAGCAAGCTGTTCGAGTATTCTGTATTGCCTGTAGTTTGGAGTAAATGTGATTTTTCTGACTATCAAGTTGTGTTTAGAGCTGGTTTGCGCTGTTATAAAGCCCAACATGTAATTGGTAAGCTTCTAGTCTTGGCAAAAATGCAAAAAAGGCCCCTTTATTTTTTCTCGGTTGATATCTCGGACGCTTTTGACAATGTTGTACATTCGCAAGCGCTTCACTGCTTAGTTAAAGCACGAGATAATTCCTCTGTAGCAACAGTTCTACAGTATTGGTCTTCCAATTCGTTGGTTCGCTAAAAATGGATATCAAATATATCTGAACCTATCTCAGTAAAGAAAGGAGTCAGGCAAGGTTGTGCGCCGTCTCCATATACTTTTTAAAATGTTTTTGTAGATTGTTTGCGAATGCTGTTTCCTACCGTTTTTTTTTTTGAAAATACTGCTATTAGTCACATTGCCTATGCTGATGATGTTCTGCTAGTTAGTCATACTAGGTCAGGCCTCACAAAAAATCTAAATGTTCTGATTAATGCTTTAAGTATGATTGGGCTTTCTGTAAATGCTTCAAAATGCGAGTTTCTGTGTTTTAATATTTCTAACCAAGCTCCTCCTTTACATTTGGGTACAATGCTACTCAAGTGTGTCTCAAAGTTGAAATGGCTTGGGATTACTTTTTCTGATACACTTTCGACTACATGCTCTTCTCTGGTTGCTAGTGTTCTGCAGTGTATTCGCTTCTCATATGGTAAAATCTCGCCTAATAGAGGGAGGTACAGCCGCCAAGGTTTATGTAAACTTTACCATAGTTTTTTGGTATCCTACAATTCTTTTTCTTTCCGGTTTGCAGCCTTTAATGTGCAAAAAAGACCGTCTTCAGCTAAGGAAGGGCTATTTTAAATATTGTAAATTCCTACTATATTTACCAAGGTGGTACAGAATTCACGAGATTATTTCTAATTTTGGACTTATCGACTCTCTACTGCTGCTTGACAACATTGCTAAGGACCTGAGGACCAATACTCCAAGGAAGATATGTGCCAGAGACCTCCTCATTTATTTTCTTACAGATTAGTGATTTATAAATATTACTATGTAATTTATTTTGTGTTTTCGTTTTGTTTTTTAGTTGATAATATTATTTTGTTTTTCTTTATTAATCTACATTTATTTTATATTGCATGTTATAAACTTACTCATTTACTTACTTAATAATATAAATTCTTCTTGAGATATTGCTTTGTCACCTTTTTGAAAGTTCACATGCTCATAGTCTGTTTTGATTTAGTTCAACGTCCGCCTAAATATTTCTTATATTTGATTACTGAAGACATTGTTATATTTTCTTTGGACTATTGGCTACAAAATGGCTGTCTCACGATTTCCAATTAATGTGTTTGGGGAAAAGAGGATATCAGGGAGAGAGAAGGGTGCTATTTTCTCTCCATCACGCTTGACTCTTGAAATGGAACTAGAAGTATGTATTTTCAATCAAATGAGCCTCCTCTAAAGTTCCAAGACCACCTCTTCCTAAATACCTTACATTCCCCCGGGGCATAACTTAAAACCCTTATCCCCATACTTAGGGGGGTTGTGTCAACACCGAAGGCCGTGTTATGAGATCTTTGGACTATTTTTGAACAAATGGCTATCTTAAAATTTCTATCGGGTCTATTTGGGAAAAATATGACGTGGGGGGTATAGCTGCCCTCTGATAAATTTGACTCTTAAAAATGGCCCTTCGACTTCTGATTTCCAGTCTAATGAGCCCCCTCCGAAGTTCATACGACCACTGTTTCCATAAAAACCTCAAATGCCCTTGGGGCATACCTTATAACTCTTACCCTGAGGACTGTGAAGGAGTTCTCATCCTCAAATACATAATTTTTGGACTTTTAAACTACGTCAAACAAAATAACTATCTCGAAATTTTGACAGGAAGTGTTTGGGGAAATGATGGGCGCGGGGGGATGGTTACCACTATTAAAGAAGGCACTAGCCCTTTTAATTACCAACCGACTGAGCCCTTTTCGAAGTTTCTACGACAACAAATGGCCATCTTAAAATTTCTATTACATGCGTTTCTAGAAAATACGACGTGTGTTTGTGTGTGGATGGGGGGGGGGAGAGGCTATTTGCCTTCTGATCACTTTGACTCTTAAAAGATGCACTATAACTTCTGATTATCAATTTAATAAACCCTCTTTAACGTTTATGCAGCCAACATTTCTATAAAAACCTTCTATGCCCCTAGGGCGTAACCCAAAATCTTTCGCCTGAGGGCTATATGGGGAGGGGGTATCCTCAAGACATAATTTCTGGACCTTTCAACTACACTGAAAAAATGGCTGTCTTAAAAATTTTGATTGAACGGGTTTGGGGAAATGATTGGTGCATGGGGGGGGGCTGCATGACCTCCAATCGCTTCTGGCTGTTAAAAAGGCCAGTAGAACTTCTGATTACCAATCAAATGGGCCCCCTGTGATATTTATACGACCACCCTTTCTTTAAAAAACCTTATATCCCCACAGGGCATAACTTACAACCCTTGCTCTGAGGGTTGTGGGGGGGGGGTCATTCTCAAAGTCATAATTTCCGGACCTTAAAACTACACTGAACAAAATGGCTATCTCAAAATTTTGATTGGATGTGTTCGGGGAAGTGATTGACGTGGGGGAGGGGGGGGGGGCTGGTTGCCCTCCATGAGCTCGTTTGAAGTTTCTGTGACATTTCTTTCTATAAGAAGTACCCTGGCCTAAAAAGAACAATATATTGTGCCCACATCGCTCTTTACTTAGGTAGCGCTATAGTGTTGCCTATGATATTTTGTCTTGAGAATTCAATTATACAGCACTAGAAGTGCCGATTAGACCAGGTAAGCCCCCCCCCCCAAGATTCAGTCTATGGGCGCCCATGATTAGCGCTGCATTTCGTGTTGCCAATTTTAGCAGTTCAACGTATGCTGGAATCTACTCCATGGATTTTGAATTTCCATTAATGTAAACAAATCCTCAAAACTGCTTTAGAATATGCTAAAAAGTGACTACCTCAACTAAAATTATTTTATCAAAAATCAAGAAACAACAACATTTTAGAAGAATCACGTTTTCGATCACCTTACGATAGCGTTAGGGAAAGAGCTGCGCGTGCTAATGGACCATACAAAGGTTCGATCCCGCGTTTCCTAAGGAAATTTTTCGATTTAATTCTTCTGTAATTTTTTTCTTTTTAGATTGTGGAATTTTATAGAATGTTGGTTGAAAAAATCCTTTTTAAGAAATTTATTTTGCAAAAAAGTTATTCGGGCATGTCAAAATTTTTATATAAACACAAAATGTTTATATACAAACATTTGTGTTAGTCTCCATGGACGCCCATAAGGGGGGCGCCCATAAGGGGGGCAAGGGGGTGCCAGCTCCCCTCCCTGGCTGAATAACGGTGTCATATATTTGTATTAATTAAAAAACAATTCCATAGAATAAGTTTTCAAAGAAAAGTAGAGCTCCATTAAGTCAAAAGTGGACAGAAATAAAGTCAAATAATCTTCCAAGCGTAAAACTACCACAAATCACTATCAACAAATAAATGAAACTCAAAACGAACAGAAACTATAATAAGTAGCCGAGTCAAACTCGAAACAAGCAAAAGTTAACATTATTATGTCTGAAAAACCCCAAGCCTTCTCAATACCATAACATAACTTTGGCTTTACTGAAAAAAAAAAATGACCGTGGATTGTCAGTTTCATATACCTATAAACTCAAAACGAAGTGTCGACTAGACCAGTTAAGCCCCCCCCTAAAATTCAGCCTCTGGTCGCCCATGCTCCAGTCTCCTTCAGCCCTGTCCAACTTTTCGTTGTGGGTTTCGACTCCCATTACAGGCCTCCTAACTGTTCTATTCCTTTCAAAGATTTTCAATTTTGCAACTTCGATTAGACTATTCCGACTTTCATAGTCCTTTTTCAGTGTTCTTGGACTCTGTAGAGCTCCTTGAAAGATTTTCCGTTTGAATCAAGGCATCCTTGATGCAGAAGAAAAAACCAAGAAGCGGAAACAGAAACAACAGGGAATTTAAAAAGTGGAACAAAAATAAGAAGAGAATTTGTAACCAGAAAACAAAAAATAATTAAAATCGAAAATGAAACAGGCCAGATTTACAATAGTTATTTCCAAAATGTCCAGGTAGTAACAAAACGGATTATTTTTTGTATCTGACAGATGTAGCGCAAATAGTATGTTTTGTTACTTCTTGATTTGTCCGCGGTGATTATTGTATACACGATTTTAAATTTTAAGGATTTTATATTCTCGATTATAACTTTTCTTCTCGGTTTTTCTCTCTTTTTTACCACTTTTTGTTTCTTCTGTTTCTGTTTTTTTGTTTCTTCTGTTTCTGTTTTTTTGTTTCACGTTATTATTTTTTCCGTCATGGTTTGTTAGTTCTCTTTAGAGCTGCCATGTATTTTTATTTATTTACTTTTTTCGGGAACAAAATAGTGGAACAAAAAAAAAAAAAAAACCAAAACCAGAAAACAAAAATACTTAAATTGCAAAAACAAACAAAACAAATGGAAAATAAACCGAAAAAACAATAGTTTGCTTGTCTTTTAGTTTTTAGGTTTTCATTCGTACCAAAAACCCCTTGTTCGATACAGCCGAAGTTTTCGTATTATTTTCTCTGGTCTTGTCTTCCTTACTTGCCTTAGACCCTCTCATTGTTATCCTTCTTATTGATATAATTTACTATATAGATTATTATATTATATTTGGTATGTTATCTTATTTCTTTTTATTAAGTGTAAGGTTTTTTGTTCTCATATTGAAATTACAACTTTTTTTTATAACCAGTAAAAGGCGGGATTTCAAGGTTTATTTCACTCGAGAATATCCATATCCCTAAACTATAATCGATCTGTTGTCTACAGTTTTTCCTTGTTATGCTCCCAAAGCTTTTTCTAGTTTTTACTCCCAAAGCTATGCAAGATGAATAGCTTTTGTGAATATTTTACATTGTTTCTCTTCTTACCGGCATATTGGTAAATTTGTCTTTTTGTTCCTGGAACTATTTCAACAAGACAGTTTTAATATACTTTACGAGCTAGTATTTTTGTTGTGACAAAGAAAAAGAAAAAATGTGTTCTTATTCTCGTTCTTTGTTTATTTAGTGCCAGAGTTAGCCTCCTAAAAGCTGGTCGTCAATAATTAACGAATATGACGAAAACCATATCGTCGCTGTCATGCGTAAGGCTGTATTGGATATTTTTGCACTTCTGAGATAATTGCTAAAGGCCCTTTGCTAAGTTTCTCTCAAAGGTCAATTTAAGTTCCATCAAACTTTGGTCATCCCGATCCAAATTGCCCAACTAAGCCTATTAAAAGAATATTGTCGCTATCACGCTTAAAGTTTGCATCGGACATTTTCGAACTTCTGAGATAATTGCTAAAGGGCCTTTGCTAAGTTGCTCTCAAAGAGCAGATCAGTAGGTCAATTTCAGTTCCATCGAACTTTGATCCTCCCAATTCAAATTTCCCTGAGTCTAAGAAAAGTCTAGGCTGAGTCTAGGAAAAGAATATCGTCGCTGCAACGCTTTGAGTTCGTTTCGGCTATTTTCGCACATCTAAGATAATTTCTAAAGGCCCTTTCCTTAATTTTTGTCAAAGGGAGGATCAGCAGGCCAATGTAAGTTTCATCGAATCTTGATCCTCGTGATTTGGCTGAGCCCAGGAAGAGAATAGCGTCGCTGCCGCGCTTAAAGGTTGTATCGGATATTTTCACTTCCGAGATAATTGCTAAAGACTTTTTGCTAAGTTGTTCTCAAATTGAGGATCAGCAGGCCAGTTTAAGTTTCATCGAACTTTGATCCTCCTGATCCAAATTGCCCGGCTGAGCCCAGGACAAAAATATCGTCGCTGCCACGCTTTAAGTTCGTTTCGGCTATTTTCCCACTTCTGAGAAAATTGCTAAAGGCTGTTTTTGAAGGGAAGATCAGCAGGGCAATGTATGTTAAGTCAAAATTTGATCCTCCTGATCTAAATTGTTTTGCTGATCCTATATTGCAATATCACAATCAGTAGTAGATGATCTTTTCAAGTATTAGGGCATTTTCCTAGTATATTTTTATAATTACTAATGCTAGAGGTTGATTAGAAAAGTAGAGTTCGCTGGGTTTTATTTTAGGGGGAGAGCATCAGTTTTGTTTTTAACCCTTGAATGATGAACTTCTGAAATAAACAGATTCCATGATAAGTTATTTTGAAAATCGGAATTCATATTTAATACCATTCACTTTTTTTTACGAAGTTTTAATCTTTACCTGGTTATTTGTTTAGCATAGAAAGGGAGATTTTTGTCATTAATTTTTTTTCTTTCCCAATTTTTTTGATTTTAAGATTTGAAAAAAATTTAATTTTGATTTTAAAATTTCAGTAGATATGTTTCTGTTTCTGTTTATGCAAAAACTAGGGACGTATCGTGTTGTATTAGCTTGAGCAATTAATTATCAAAATTGGGAAACATAAGAATAGCAGGGGAAACATGGTAAAATAGAAATGCCGTAGCGCTGCCTAAGGCTCCAATGTATTATTTGTGTTTTTTGTGTTTTTTTTTGCCAGGCCCTTTCGTATGGAAGGGATATTTGCAGAAACTTTGAAGAGAGGTGATTCGATTGGAAATTGAATGTCTGCAGCCTTTTTAAGAGGTTTGAGTGATTAAAGGGTGAAAAATAACAAACAAAATGTTTATTAAAATCTTGATTTTTATTGATTAAATAATAAACCGAAAAAAAGTTTTTCAAAGAAAAATAAGGAGTCCTATTAAAACCAACGGCTGGCAAAAATAAAGTCGAATAATAATTCAAACTTAAAACCAATAGAAATCACTATCATTGAGTAAATGAGACACAAAACGAACGAAATTAAAATGAATGACCAAGTCAAATTTAAAACGGACAGAAGTCAAAAATTGCAGACTTAAGTAATGAATGTCTTTATATATTGAACATTGAGTCTACTTTTATTAGTTCTATTCAGTAACCTTGGTTATTATCGTGGTTATTGTTGTTGTTGTTGTTGCTGCTGATATTTTGACAAATAAAAACGTACACTGTGGATTCAAGCCGAGTTGTACATGCTAACTATACTGTTGAACATGTCATCCAAGCTGTTAAAGAAAGGAGATAGGTTGCACACTCTTATTTGTGAACCTTTATGATTCTTTTTATATCATTCTTTTTTCTTTGTTGTTGTTGGCGTTATGAGAAATAAAACACGCTGCTTGAAACACAAATTTCTCTCAGTAAGGAGCAAATGACGGCCTAGCCTTTTGAAGGACTAGGCGGCGTTAGCTCTGCTCCTGATTGTGGTAATTTCTGTTTGTTTAAAGTTTACTTGATTATTCATTTTCATTTTTGTTTGTTTTGGTTGTTCGTTTTTGTTTTTGTTTTTGTTTTTTTTGTATCTCATCTATAAATTGATGGTATTTTTATTCGTTTATATTTTAATTATTGCATGACTTTATCTCGTAGCTGTGCTGGCCTCAGGTGGCTTGGTGCTGCGGTGAGTTGTTAGTAGTAGTAGTAGTATGACCTTATTTCTACCCGTTTTTTATTTTAACATAGCTCTTTATTGTTCTCTGATATATATTTTTTTTTTAATTAATCTTCGTTTCATTATTTTTCTTTTCTTTTTTTTTGCTGGTTATTAATAGTCTTTTCAGTCTTTCTCTTTAAGAATTAAGATTTTGGCGAGTGGTTTAAATATTTGATAAAATTAATAGATTGAGTCAAAATTTTGAAATAAAAGCAATAATTTGAAATAAATGCATTAATTTTTAATAACAGATTTCTATAGAATTATGGGTGGATAGATGGATAGAGAGGGGATTCTATTTAGATGAGTTGAAAATCTGTACAATTCAAACCTCATCCTGTTATAACCTTGAATATAGACGGATATCCAATTTAATTATATGAATCTTATTGTATAAATATTTTTTTAACTGCTTGCTCGTTTAAATAAATCCATTTTGATATCATACATTAAAGAGAGTTGATAAATGACATCTATTAGAAAGAGCATCTGTAAGTTTTGACTTTAAACACCATGCCGTTTTAGAGATATTTCAGGCATAATATTTCCATACCCTGAATACGCACAGTATCTTTTTATTTACCCCTGCCCCTCCCCTAAGTAAAATTTGAAGGTCCAATTGCCACCCCCCCACCTAACCAAGACTCCTTGACAATTTTAACTCAATCCCCAAAGCCTTTCTTGACGCAAACCTTTTCACAATTTTAACACTCGAGATCGAGCACTCTAAATCTATTTAGCTCAGTCTAAGTAGAAATAAATAAAAATCAGAAACAAAACGTTTTTAGTCCAATCCCCCCCCCCCCCACTCTCAACAAAATATATGATTTCCTTGGCCCAGAGAATGGTCTCTAAAATTTTGATTTAATCAGACATCCTGCATCAAACATACCCTTATTGTAGAAGTTGCTCCAGGACAAGGAAGGGGGGCTGGTTGTCCTCCAATCACTTACGACTCTTAAAAAAGGCTTGAGACTTTTCAATTTCCAACTTCAACTTGTAGGATGCTGCCATTCTCATAATTCTGAAAGGTTTGAACAAAGTTTGTATTTTGAATCGTTTAGCAAATTCAGTGACGACACAAGACATTTTTTCAGGCTCAAAGGTGAGTGGCTGTACTCTCAGGGAAAAGGGCGTAATTTTAAGCCTGGTGAACACGAAGCTGCTGTTGAATACTTAAACAGAAACTTTCCTAGCCCCAAGATTGGCAGATCTGTGACTGGTGCTAATGAAAATGAAGAAGAACGACTTGAAAAGGTTCTACGCATGTCCAAAATGCATCATTCAGTTCCCCCATTAAATTTTGGTAACTATGCTCAAACTCATTTCAGTCGTTTGTTCTGTCATTTCATTTTCGTTTTTTTTTTCGGTTTTGTTTTCGTTTTTTTTTTCGTTTTCATTTTTTTCTTTCGTTTTCATTTTTGTCATTTATTTTTTTCTGTCATGTCATTTCAATCATTTCTATGACAGGTATTAACGAAAATGAAGAAGAACGACTTGAAAAGGTTCAACGCATGTCGAAAATGTATCATTCAGTTCCCCCATTAAATTTCGGTAACTATGCTCAAACTCATTTCAGTCGTTTTTTTTAAGAAGACGTCTAGGTACAACAAATTAGGGGGGGGGGTGTTATACAATGGTATCGACGAAAAATGTCCGTTGGATCAATGGTTTAGCCTTCCCAAAATGGAATATTATTTAGTATCTTAATATACTGTCATTAGCCTTAGACATAGACTGAAGTGTCGCGAGTTTTATGAGTGCTTACGAGCACTTAGAAGTGTCTCAAAATCCAGTAAAAGTGACAAATTTAAGAGAATATACATTAAGGGTTTGTCGTTCTGTGATTTCTGGAGCCGGTATTGCGCTACATTTTCTTTTATTTTCTTTTTCTAAAAATATTTTTAGAAAAAGCTTCATTTTGATTAAATTTTCATTAGTCAAATAAAAGTTTTTTTCCGAAACTCTTCTTGTGCTTTTTAAATTTCTTAGAACAGAAAATTTAATCTTCTCGTGCTTCATTTTTGATTTTAACATAAAAATGATAGCTTCAAGAGAGTATACATTAAGGGTCCGTCGTGGTGTGGTTTCTGGAGCCGGCATTATAGTACATCTTCTTTTTTTTCTAAATATATTTCTATTAAATAGCTTCAATTTTTTTTATTTTTCATTAAAAAAACAAAGAAATTTTCTCAAAAACTCTTCTTGTCTTTTGTAAATTTCTTAAGACAGAAAATTGAATCTTCTTGTGCCTCATTCTAATGATTCATTCTTTAGCTAAAGAATATCTCTCTTATCAAGCTTCATTCCGAGACCACGTCTACCTCTGCTTCAAGCAACCAATAGCCATAGAATTACTGGTATATGATGAATATCATAGTACTACCTTTAAGAAAATAATTGGTTTTCTTGAAAGTTTTAATCTTCTGACATACGAATTTAAAATAAAAGTGTTAGAAAAGTCCAAACTAAAATGTTCCTTAACCCTTAAGTATATTCTTCATCTGGAATTTCAAGGCAAAATCAGCAATGTATCTTCCTTTTTAATTTTCCTTTCAAGCATATCCTTTTTAACTTAATCTGTCGTGTATCTTACTTTTGCGGTCTATTTGGCTTCTGAATATCTCAAACATGAAACCTTAAGAATTCTTATTTTCATGTATTACCCAAAATATTTACCTTCTTACAAAATCCAAATAACAAAACCATGAAGTACATAAAAATTGTAATTGGGTAATGATTGATAATTATCAATAATGAAAAGGCTCTAACTAATGTAATAAGAGTTTAGCAATACTGGAAGATATTTCTGCATGTAAAGTGTATGCTAGAATTTCTCAAATTTCATTAAGTACATATCAGTCAAACAAGGCTGTTGTGTCGAGACTGAAAACGGAAAAATTCCCGTTGGCAGTCAAGTAAGACCGAAATAATATTGCTCCACTATTTCTACAGAAAAAGTAAAGAAAAAGATGCCATTTCCAGCCCTGGGTATAAAGTTCAAAATGGGACAATTTTTTATAAATACTCCCTTCTCTCCTACCTTATTTAAATTTAAAGTTTTTAACAAATTTCAAGAAAGCTCTGTGCCTTTTCCAACCAAAGAGCTTCATTTTGTGATTATTTTTTCTTTTCCTCATTGTCTTTCTCCATTTTTTTTTTTTTTTTTTTTTTTTTTTGTCATCGGCTTTCTTAAATTTGGGTTTTGGAAGCACGTGCAAATAGAAGAATCGATACCGCTGTTTTTGCCTATGAAAATCGATTAGTTTCTTCTTGTCTTCTTATTGTCGCTACTAAGATAAGACCAGGAATGTAGGGATCGACTTTGCTAACTAATTTGTTTTAACTTGATCGCGTTTTTCAATTTTTTATTGTCATCGGCTTTCTTAAATTTGGGTTCTTAAAAATAGAAGTATCGATACTGTTTTTTGCCTATGAAAATCGATTAATCTCTTCTTGTGTTCTTGTTGCCTGCTAAAATAATACCAGGGATGTAGGGATCGAGTTTGCTAACTAATTTGTTTTAACTTGATCGAGTTTTCTCGATTTTTTGCATTGTTGGTTTTGTGAAATCTTGTTTTGCGAAAACGATTTATGTACGTAGGAAACGGTTGTCATACGTTTATTTTGCAAGTATGTGAGGATAGACGTTTGTGAGTTATTTTTGGTTATAGAGCAACATCTTCGTATGTTCTTGTTGTCGCTACTATAAGGGTCGTAGGGCTCGAATTTGTTACCATTTTGGTTTTTGGTTGTTGGTTTTTTTTGTTGGTTTTCGCGAACTTGACTTTTCAGTAAAAATGATTGATGCCAGTTGAAAACGGTTGTCATTACGCCTGTTTTGTGAGGACTTGAAAATAGACGTATCGGCAGCTTTTTGATGCTTGTGAAAATCGATCAATGTCTCCTCGTATTGGTGTTGTCGCTGCTACGATAATACCAAGGATGTAGTGCTCGAATTTGTTATAGTTTTTGGGGGGTTGTTGTTTCTTTTTTGTTTTTGAAAATTAGTTTTTTTTTTCATTGAAACTGGTTAATATTACGAGGAAACTGTTTTCATTACGTCTTTTCCATAAGAGTTTAAACACAGGTGTATTGAGACCTTTTTGTTGCATGTGAAAAGCGACCAGCTCATTCTTATGTTCTTATTTTCGTTATTTACATAGTACCGGGGATATGACGGTCTAATATGATACCCTTTGTCTCTATTTATCAGCATTCTTTATTTTCTACATCCTTGCTTCTGAGTGAAAATGATTGATTTCAAAAGGATTACTGACGTATTGCAATTAGACTTTTTTCGTCCTACAAAATCATCTCATGACCCATAAAAGCAAACGTGCTATGAAAAGGAAACGTACATGTGAACAAATCCTTAGTCATATATGCCATAGGTACTTTCAAGCTAACCAATTCGACAGTTTGAATTGTGTACTTTTCTGTTATATTTTTCTGACGTATTGCAATTAGACTTTTTTCTTCCTACAAAATCATCTCATGACCCATAAAAGGAAACGTGCTATGAAAAGGAAACGTGCATGTGAACAAATCCTTAGTCATATATGCCATAGGTACTTTCAAGCTAACCAATTCGATAGTTTGAATTGTCTACTTTTCTGTTAAATTTTTCTGACGTATTCCAATTAGACTTTTTTCTTCCTACAAAATCATCTCATGATCCATAAAAGGAAACGTGCTATGAAAAGGAAACGTGCATGTGAGCAAATCCTTAGTCATATATACCATAGGTACTGTCAAGCTAACCAATTCGACAGTTTGAATTGTCTACTTTTCTGTTGTATTTTTCTGACTTATTGCAATTAGACTTTTTTCTTCCTAGAAAATCATCTCATGACCCATAAAAGGAAACGTGCTATGAAAAGGAAACGTGCATGTGAACAAATCCTTAGTCATATATGCCATAGGTACTTTCATGCTAACCAATTCGACAGTTTGAATTGTCTACTTTTCTGTTGTGTTTTTCTGACTTATTGCAATTAGACTTTTTTCTTCCTACAAAATCATCTCATGACCCATAAAAGGAAACGTGCTATGAAAAGGAAACATGCATGTGAACAAATCCTTAGTCATATATGCCATAGGTACTTTCAAGCTAACCAATATGACAGTTTTGAATTGTCTACTTTTCTGTTATATTTTTCTGACGTATTGCAATTAGACTTTTTTTCTTCCTAGAAAATCATCTCATTACCCATAAAATTAACCATTCTATGAAAAGGTAACGTGCATGTGAACAAATCCTTAGTCATATATGCCAGAGGTACTTTCAAGCTAACCAATTAGACAGTTTGAATTGTGTACTTTTCTGTTGTATTTTTCTGACGTACTCCAATTAGACTTTTTTCTTCCTACAAAATAATATCATGATCCATAAAAGGAAACGTTCTATGAAAAGGAAACCTGCATTTGAAAAAATCCTTAGTCATATATGCCATAGGTACTTTCAAGCTAACAAATTCGACAGTTTTGAATTGTCTACTTTTCTTTTATGTTTTTTTGACGTATAGCAAATAGACTTTTTTCTTCCTACAAAATCATCTCATGAACCATAAAAGGAAACATGCTATGAAAAGGAAACGTGCATGTGAACAAATCCTTAGTCATATATACCATAGGTACTTTCAAGCTAACCAATTCGACAGTTTGAATTGTCTACTTTTCTGTTGTATTTTTCTGACGTATTCCAATTAGACTTTTTTCTTCCTACAAAATCATCTCATGACCCATAAAAGGACAATGTTTTACTATGAAAAGGAAACGTGCATGTGAACAAATCCTTAGTCATATATGCCATAGGTACTTTCAAGCTAACCAATTCGACAGTTTGAATTGTGTACTTTTCTGTTGTATTTTTCTGACGTATTCCAAATAGACTTTTTTCTTCCTACAAAATAATCACATGATCCATAAAAGGACAATGTTTTACTATGAAAAGGAAACGTGCATGTGAACAAATCCTTAGTCATATATGCCATAGGTACTTTCAAGCTAACCAATTCGACAGTTTGAATTGTCTACTTTTTTGTTGTGTTTTTCTGACGTATTGCAATTAGACTTTTTTCTTCCTACAAAATCATCTCATGACCCATAAAAGGAAACGTGCTATGAAAAGGAAACGTGCATTTGAACAAATCCTTAGTCATATATGCCATAGGTACTTTCAAGCTAACCAATTCGACAGTGTGAATTGTCTACTTTTCTGTTGTATTTTTCTGACGTATTCCAATTAGACTTTTTTCTTCCTACAAAATCATCTCATGACCCATAAAAGTAAACGTGCTATGAAAAGGAAACGTGCATGTGAACAAATCCTTAGTCATATATACCATAGGTACTTTCAAGCTAACCAATTCGACAGTTTGAATTGTCTACTTTTCTGTTGTATTTTTCTGACGTATTCCAATTAGACTTTTTTCTTCCTACAAAATCATCTCATGACCCATAAAACGAAACGTGCTATGAAAAGGAAACGTGCATGTGAACAAATCCTTAGTCATATATGCCATAGGTACTTTCAAGCTAACCAATTCGATAGTTTGAATTGTCTACTTTTCTGTTGTATTTTTCTGACGTATTCCAATTAGACTATTTTTCTGACGTATTGCAATTAGACTTTTTTCTTCCTACAAAATCATCTCATGACCCATAAAAGGAAACGTGCTATGAAAAGGAAACGTGCATGTGAACAAATCCTTAGTCATATATACCATAGGTACTTTCAAGCTAACCAATACGATAGTTTGAATTGTCTACTTGTCTGTTGTATATTTCTGACGTATTCCAATTATAAAATTTTCTTACAATACAATCATAACATTATCCATAAAAAACTCTTTATTTCTATGACAAGGAAAAGTTTATGTGAACAAATCCTTAGTCATGTGTACCATAGGTACTTTCAAGCTAACCAATTCGAAAGTTTGAATTGTGTACTTTTATGTTGTATTTTTCTGACGTATTCCAATTAGACTTTTTTCTTCCTACAAAATCATCTCATGACCCTTAAAAGGAAACGTGCTATGAAAAGGAAACGTGCATGTGAACAAATCCTTAGTCATATATACCATAGGTACTTTCAAGCTAACCAATTCGACAGTTTGAATTGTCTACTTTTCTGTTGTGTTTTTCTGACGTATTGCAATTAGACTTTTTTATTACTACAAAATCATCTCATGACCCATAAAAGGAAACGTGCTATGAAAAGGAAACGTGCCTGTGAACAAATCCTTAGTCATATGTGCCATAGGTACTTTCAAGCTAACCACTTCGACAGTTTGAATTGTCTAATTTTCTGTTATATTTTTCTGACGTATTGCAAATAGACTTTTTTCTTCCTACAAAATCATCTCATGACCCATAAAAGGAAACGTGCTATGTAAAGGAAACCTGCATGTGAACAAATCCTTAGTCATATATGCCATAGGTACTTTCAAGCTAACCAATTCGACAGTTTGAATTGTCTACTTTTCTGTTGTATTTTTCTGACGTATTGCAATTAGACTTTTTTTCTTCCTACAAAATCATCTCATGACCCATAAAAGGAAACGTGCTATGAAAAGGAAACGTGCATGTGAACAAATCCTTAGTCATATATGCCATAGGTACTTTCATGCTAACCAATTCGACAGTTTGAATTGTCTACTTTTCTGTTGTATTTTTCTGACGTATTGCAATTAGACTTTTTTCTTCCTACAAAATCATCTCATGACCCATAAAAGGACAACGTTTGCTATGAAAAGGAAACGTGCATGTGAACAAATCCTTAGTCATATATGCCATAGGTACTTTCAAGCTAACCAATTCGACAGTTTGAATTGTCTACTTTTCTGTTGTATTTTTCTGACGTATTGCAATTAGACTTTTTTCTTCCTACAAAATCATCTCATGACCCATAAAAGGAAATGTGCTATGAAAAGGAAACGTGCATGTGAACAAATCCTTAGTCATATATACCATAGGTACTTTCAAGCTAACCAATTCGACAGTTTGAATTGTCTACTTTTCTGTTGTGTTTTTCTGACGTATTCCAATTAGACTTTTTTCTTCCTACAAAATCATCTCATGACCCATAAAAGGAAACGTGCTATGAAATGGTAACGTGCATGTGAACAAATCCTTAGTCATATATTCCATAGGTACTTTCAAGCTAACCACTTCGACAGTTTGAATTGTCTACTTTTCTGTTTTGTTTTTCTGACGTATTCCAATTAGACTTTTTTCTTCCTACAAAATCATCTCATGACCCATAAAAGGAAACGTGCTATGAAAAGGTAACGTGCATGTGAACAAATCATTAGTCATATATGCCATAGGTACTTTCAAGCTAACCAATTCGATAGTTTGAATTGTCTACTTTTCTGTTGTATTTTTCTGACTTATTGCAAATAGACTTTTTTCTTCCTAGAAAATCATCTCATGACCCTTAAAAGGAAACGTGCTATGAAAAGGAAACGTGCATGTGAACAAATCCTTAGTCATATATGCCATAGGTACTTTCATGCTAACCAATTCGACAGTTTGAATTGTCTACTTTTCTGTTGTATTTTTCTGACGTATTCCAATTAGACTTTTTTCTTCCTACAAAATCATCTCATGAACCATAAAAAAACAATGTATTACTATGAAAAGGAAACGTGCATGTGAACAAATCCTTAGTCATATATGCCATAGGTACTTTCAAGCTAACCAATTCGACAGTTTGAATTGTCTACTTTTCTGTTGTGTTTTTCTGACGTATTGCAATTAGACTTTTTTCTTCCTACAAAATCATCTCATGACCCATAAAAGTAAACGTGCTATGAAAAGGAAACGTGCATGTGAACAAATCCTTAGTCATATATGCCATAGGTACTTTCAAGCTAACCAATTCGACAGTTTGAATTGTCTACTTTTCTGTTGTATTTTTCTGACGTATTCCAATTAGACTTTTTTCTTCCTACAAAATCATCTCATGATCCATAAAAAAACAATGTTTTACTATGAAAAGGAAACGTGCATGTGAACAAATCCTTAGTCATATATGCCATAGGTACTTTCAAGCTAACCAATTCGACAGTTTGAATTGTCTACTTTTCTGTTGTATTTTTCTGACGTATTGCAATTAGACTTTTTTCTTCCTACAAAATCATCTCATGACCCATAAAAGGAAACGTGCTATGAAAAGGAAACGTGCATGTGAACAAATCCTTAGTCATATATGCCATAGGTACTTTCAAGCTAACCAATTCGACAGTTTGAATTGTGTACTTTTCTGTTGTATTTTTCTGACGTATTGCAATTAGACTTTTTTCTTCCTACAAAATCACCTCATGAACCATAAAAGGAAACGTGCTATGAAAAGGAAACGTGCATGTGAACAAATCCTTAGTCATATATGCCATAGGTACTTTCAAGCTAACCAATTAGACAGTTTGAATTGTCTAATTTTCTGTTATATTTTTTTGACCTATTGCATATTCACTTTTTTTCTTCCTACAAAATCACCTCATGACCCATAAAAGGAAAAGTGCTATGAAAAGGTAACCTGCATGTGAACAAATCCTTAGTCATATATGCCATAGGTACTTTCAAGCTAACCAATTCGACAGTTTGAATTGTCTACTTTTCTGTTGTATTTTTTCTGACGTATTGCAATTAGACTTTTTTCTTCCTACAAAATCATCTCATGACCCATAAAAGGAAACGTGCTATGAAAAGGAAACGTGCATGTGAACAAATCCTTAGTCATATATGCCATAGGTACTTTCAAGCTAACCAATTCGATAGTTTGAATTGTCTACTTTTCTGTTGTATTTTTCTGACGTATTCCAATTAGACTTTTTTCTTACTACAAAATCATCAAATGATCCATAAAAAACTATGTTTTACTATGAAAAGGAAACGTGTATGTGAACAAATCCTTAGTCATATATGCCATAGGTACTTTCAAGCTAACCAATTCGACAGTTTGAATTGCCTACTTTTCTGTTGTATTTTTCTGACGTATTGCAATTAGACTTTTTTCTTCCTACAAAATCATCTCATGACCCATAAAAGGAAACGTGCTATGAAAAGGAAACGTGCATGTGAACAAATCCTTAGTCATATATACCATAGGTACTTTCAAGCTAACCAATTCGACAGTTTGAATTGCCTACTTTTCTGTTGTATTTTTCTGACGTATTGCAATTAGACTTTTTTCTTCCTACAAAATCATCTCATGACCCATAAAAGGAAACGTGCTATGAAAAGGAAACGTGCATGTGAACAAATCCTTAGTCATATATACCATAGGTACTTTCAAGCTAACCAATTCGACAGTTTTGAATTGCGTACTTTTCTGTTGTGTTTTTCTGACGTATTGCAATTAGACTTTTTTCTTCCTACAAAATCATCTCATGACCCATAAAAGGAAACATGCTATGAAAAGGAAACGTGCATGTGAACAAATCCTTAGTCATATATACCATAGGTACTTTCAAGCTAACCAATTCGACAGTTTGAATTGTCTACTTTTCTGTTGTATTTTTATGACGTATTGCAATTAGACTTTTTTCTTCCTACAAAATCATCTCATGACCCATAAAAGGAAACGTGCTATGAAAAGGAAACCTGCATGTGAACAAATCCTTAGTCATATATACCATAGGTACTTTCAAGCTAACCAATTCGACAGTTTGAATTGTCTACTTTTCTGTTGTATTTTTCTGACGTATTCCAATTAGACTTTTTTCTTCCTACAAAATCATCTCATGATCCATAAAAGAACAATGTTTTACTATGAAAAGGAAACGTGCATGTGAACAAATCCTTAGTCATATATGCCATAGGTACTTTCAAGCTAACCAATTCGACAGTTTGAATTGTCTACTTTTCTGTTGTATTTTTCTGACGTATTGCAATTAGACTTTTTTCTTCCTACAAAATCATCTCATGACCCATAAAAGGAAACGTGCTATGAAAAGGAAACGTGCATGTGAACAAATCCTTAGTCATATATGCCATAGGTACTTTCAAGCTAACCAATTCGACAGTTTGAATTGCCTACTTTTCTGTTGTATTTTTCTGACGTATTGCAATTAGACTTTTTTCTTCCTACAAAATCATCTCATGACCCATAAAAGGAAACGTGCTATGAAAAGGAAACCTGCATTTGAGCAAATCCTTAGTCATATATGCCATAGGTACTTTCAAGCTAACCAATTCGACAGTTTGAATTGTCTACTTTTCTGTTGTATTTTTCTGACGTATTGCAATTAGACTTTTTTTTTCCTACAAAATCATCTCATGACCCATAAAAGGAAACGTGCTATGAAAAGGAAACATGCATGTGAACAAATCCTTAGTCATATATGCCATAGGTACTTTCAAGCTAACCAATTCGACAGTTTGAATTGTCTACTTTTCTGTGGTATTTTTCTGACGTATTGCAATTAGACTTTTTTCTTCCTACAAAATCATCTCATGACCCATAAAAGGAAACGTGCTATGAAAAGGAAACGTGCATGTGAACAAATCCTTAGTCATATATACCATAGGTACTTTCAAGCTAACCAATTCGATAGTTTGAATTGTCTACTTTTCTGTTGTATTTTTCTGACGTACTCAAATTAGACATTTTTCTTCCAACAAAATCATCACATGATCCATAAAAAACTATTTTTTACTATGAAAAGGAAACGTGTATGTGAACAAATCCTTAGTCATATATGCCATAGGTACTTTCAAGCTAACCAATTCGACAGTTTGAATTGCGTACTTTTCTGTTGTATTTTTCTGACGTATTGCAATTAGACTTTTTTCTTCCTACAAAATCATCTCATGACCCATAAAAGCAAACGTGCTATGAAAAGGAAACGTGCATGTGAACAAATCCTTAGTCATATATGCCATAGGTACTTTCAAGCTAACCAATTCGACAGTTTGAATTGATTACTTTTCTGTTGTATTTTTCTGACGTATTCCAATTAGACTTTTTTCTTCCTACAAAATCATCTCATGATCCATAAAAAAACAATGTTTTACTATGAAAAGGAAACGTGCATGTGAACAAATCCTTAGTCATATATGCCATAGGTACTTTCAAGCTAACCAATTCGACAGTTTGAATTGTCTAATTTTCTGTTGTATTTTTCTGACGTATTGCAATTAGACTTTTTTCTTCCTACAAAATCATCTCATGACCCATAAAAGGACAACGTTTTGCTATGAAAAGGAAACGTGCATGTGAACAAATCCTTAGTCATATATGCCATAGGTACTTTCAAGCTAACCAATTCGACAGTTTTGAATTGTCTACTTTTCTGTTGTATTTTTCTGACGTATTGCAATTAGACTTTTTTCGTCCTACTAAATCATCTCATGACCCAGAAAACGAAACATGCTATGAAAAGGAAACGTGCATGTGAGCAAATCCTTAGTCATATATGCCATAGGTACTTTCAAGCTAACCAATTCGACAGTGTGAATTGTGTACTTTTCTGTTATATTTTTCTGACGTATTCCAATTAGACTTTTTTCTTACTACAAAATCATCTCATGATCCATAAAAGGACAATGTTTTGCTATGAAAAGGAAACGTGCATGTGAACAAATCCTTAGTCATATATGCCATAGGTACTTTCAAGCTAACCAATTCGACAGTTTGAATTGTCTACTTTTCTGTTGTATTTTTCTGACGTATTGCAATTAGACTTTTTTCTTCCTACAAAATAATCTCATGACCCATAAAAGCAAACGTGCTATGAAAAGGAAACGTGCATGTGAACAAATCCTTAGTCATATATACCATAGGTACTTTCAAGCTAACCAATTCGACAGTTTGAATTGCCTACTTTTCTGTTGTATTTTTCTGACTTATTGCAATTAGACTTTTTTCTTCCTACAAAATCATCTCATGACCCATAAAAGGAAACGTGCTATGAAAAGGAAACGTGCATGTGAACAAATCCTTAGTCATATATATCATAGGTACTTTCAAGCTAACCAATTCGACAGTTTGAATTGTCTACTTTTCTGTTGTGTTTTTCTGACGTATTCCAATTAGACTTTTTTCTTCCTACAAAATCATCTCATGACCCATAAAAGGAAACGTGCTATGAAAAGGAAACGTGCATGTGAACAAATCCTTAGTCATATATAGCATAGGTACTTTCAAGCTAACCAATTCGACAGTTTGAATTGTCTACTTTTCTGTTGTATTTTTCTGACGTATTCCAATTAGACTTTTTTCTTCCTACAAAATCATCTCATTACACATAAAAGGAAACGTGCTATGAAAAGGAAACGTGCATGTGAACAAATCCTTAGTCATATATGCCATAGGTACTTTCAAGCTAACCAATTCGACAGTTTGAATTGTCTACTTTTCTGTTGTATTTTTCTGACGTATTCCAATTAGACTTTTTTCTTCCTACAAAATCATCTCATGATCCATAAAAAACTATGTTTTACTATGAAAAGGAAACGTGTATGTGAACAAATCCTTAGTCATATATACCATAGGTACTTTCAAGCTAACCAATTCGACAGTTTGAATTGCGTACTTTTATGTTGTATTTTTCTGACGTATTCCAATTAGACTTTTTTCTTCCTACAAAATCATCTCATGACCCATAAAAGGAAATGTGCTATGAAAAGGAAACGTGCATGTGAACAAATCCTTAGTCATATATACCATAGGTACTTTCAAGCTAACCAATTCGATAGTTTGAATTGTCTACTTTTCAGTTATATTTTTATTACGTACTCCAATTAGACTTTTTTCTTCCTACAAAATCATCACATGATCCATAAAAAACAATGTTTTACTATGAAAAGGAAACGTGTATGTGAACAAATCCTTAGTCATGTATGCCATAGGTACTTTCAAGCTAACCAATTCGACAGTTTGAATTGTCTACTTTTCTGTTATATTTTTCTGACGTACTGCAATTAGACTTTTTTCTTACTACAAAATCATCTAATGATCCATAAAAAAACATTTTTTTTCTATGAAAAGGAAACGTACATGTGAACAAATCCTTAGTCATATATGCCATAGGTACTTTCAAGCTAACCAATTCGACAGTTTGAATTGTCTACTTTTCTGTTGTATTTTTCTGACGTATTGCAATTAGACTTTTTTCTTCCTACAAAATCATCTCATGACCCATAAAACGAAACGTTCTATGAAAAGGAAACGTACATGTGAACAAATCCTTAGTCATATATGCCATAGGTACTTTCAAGCTAACCAATTCGACAGTTTGAATTGTCTACTTTTCTGTTGTATTTTTCTGACGTATTCCAATTAGACTTTTTTCTTCCTATAAAATAATCTCATGATCCATAAAAAAACAATTTTTTACTATGAAAAGGAAACGTACATGTGAACAAATTATTAGTCACTTTTTACTCTTCTGAAAGGAAGGTCTTACCCCCGCATTAAAATCAACGTTCCAGTGTCCCCTAAATGCTATAGCAGGTTTTTAGTGTAATCGATGCAACACACGCTTAGTATAGTTAAACCAAGTTGGAACAACGTTATTGCTTTTGTAACTCATTGACCTCAAGTTTGTTTTCTTCTTGCTTGTTTTGTGACTCGTCAACTCAATATTTCAGCTATGCAATGTGTTTTGCAGATAAAATATCGCTAACTACGGTATGTTAGACAAGAAGAACCCACGTGAATCATTTGAAAAGATATATCACTGTTTTTCTGCTTAGCAACTTGCCATAGGTACGTTCAAGCTAACCAATTCGACAGTTTGAATTGTCTACTTTTCTTTTGTATTTTTCTTTGTGAATATTTTTGTAAATTGTAGTGACCATACATCAACGCTTACGCAAAAATCCGTTCTTATACGTAGGAGGAAAGATGGTGAACACATGGCTATAAGAGAGTAGAGAGTCGAATAATTTGTATTCTACAGACGTACTTTGGTTAATTCATTGATTTTGACCTCTCTCTATGTTATCTAGTCTTGTCTCCTCAACAGTTTTATTGTCAGCCGTTGAGATTTATAAGACAGTGTTTTCGTAAGATATCTCTTTTGACTGTAAGTAAATCTTTATTATGGCCTGCTTAATGACTGGAATCTGGCGACCAATTTTAGATTTAAGGATGACATAAAGCTGCCCCACAGAGCCGTTTGGAAGTTCTGATTGTGTTTGGATTTAACAACATTAGTATCTATATTAAAATGCGGGTTTCTTTTAGCTTCTGAGGATACCTCGAATAAACAGCTGCACTATTGAAACTGGAAACTAGAAAATTTGTGAAAATTATTTTGAAATTGCCAAAGAGGACGTATACTTATATTCAAGTATATATATATATATATATATATATATATATATATATATATATATATATATATATATATATATATATATATATATATATATATATATATTATATATATATATATACGAATATTCAAGTCTTGCAAATTATCCCTAAAAAAAGAAAATTCAGGAAACTCTATTTGAAGGACTTTAACTCCTCCGCTGCCTGACCTAATTTTGAGACTCGAAATTGATTTAGAGGATTTGACTCAAAGTCCCTGGACGGCAATGAAGGTGCTAGGGCCATGGGCCAGAGCTATCGCCCAAGTGAATTGAGGGCTCATTTGTCGGAGCTGGTCATGACGGCACCACAGGTTCGTTACAACCACTCTGGTAAAAATATTAATTCTTCCTTAAAGTCCTGACTTATTTAGATCGTTCTTATGACTCTAACAATAAGACTTTTTGTTGGTAGTTGTCAGGGCTTCGTTCCATACTTCGTTATATGTTCTTCGTTCAGTTTCAGGTGGAAGCAAAACTTTTAAGCTACGTTGTCTTTTCACACAAGAAAATGGCACGTATAACATTCTATGATTAAAAACTGGCGAACTAAGGTAGACACCGACAAACTCAAAAGCTTGCCCTTGCGACTTATGTATAGTCATGGCAAATGCGGGTCAAAGTGGAAATTTGTGTCATTGAACTGTACATCCAGTGTGACCTTTACTAGAGCCCACTGTAACTCGAGAAATGTGAACTTCTTTTCCTGTTTTTTTCCCCAATAATGATATTCGCCTTTATTATGCTGCTGCATAATTATGTAACAATAAGACGGTTCCCATTACACATTCCTTCTGGAACATCTAGTTTACGCAAAAGTTTAACTATCGTATTTCTATTAGTTTTTAAGTCATGTGGTGATAATTCTGCACTTCCAATTGAATTGAAGAATTCTGGAGTAAATTCAATTCTTCCTTTTTCTTTATCTCTTACAGAATCATAAATGTTATACGATTTGTATTCTCCTGGGAGGCAATCGCCAACTTTCGCATCTGTTTTACTAACTTCTTTGTTTATTGAAGCTGAAATAACTAGATCCTTCATTAAATTGAAACTTGGTATAGACGAACATTCTCCAAAAACTTCCTCGATTAAATTGCCATTGGAAATTATGTCTTTCGGTAATTCAATTTCCCTAAGAAGATTTTTAGGAAGAGGGCTATTTATGGTTCGATCATCGCTTACATTGAATGGAGCTAGAGCGAGACACGATGTCAAGTTTCGAGTACATTTATGAGACTCTTCACAGATCAAGTGACGTCCTAAAAAAAAGGCAAACCAATTCATTTGGAAATTGAGGTGGTGACATTGCAATTTGACTATGCAAGCAGCAATCTCAAAACGAATTACCTTTGTTTCCTACTCTTTCCTCGGGAAAATAGAGGGCTCCACAGTGAATACAAGCAACGTTGAAGGGTCCCAAAGAATTATATGTAATATTTACTGAGTTTATGGCATCTTTGTACGTATGTACTTGGTTTTGTGCCATACGTTGTTGGTGACGAAGATTATGACGCAGCTGTTCTTCTAACCCCGTGTGTCTTTGCTCTTCATTGTCATTTTCGACTCACTCACATGTTTGGTGTCGCATGTCTTCTAGCCACGTGTGTCTTTGCTCTTCATTTTCATTTTTGACTCACTCATATGTTCGGTGTCACTTGTCTTCTAACCACGTGTGTCTTTGCTCTTTATTTTCATTTTTGACACGCTCTTCTTTTCTTTTCTTTTCTTTAAGCATAGAAAAGGAAAGTGAGGCAATTGAAAAAGTCTAATTTAGATAAATTTGCAGAGGAACTGAGTACACTTAGCTGGGATCCTGTTCTCCTGTACGACAGAAGAACACTGGGATCCTGTACGACACATTCTGCTCGATTATACAACCCATTTACGAACAAACATGTCCTCTAAAAATTGTTAAAGATAGGAAGGATGTACCCGGAAACCTTGGATGAGAGTTGAAATTGTTCAGGAAATAGAAAACAGGAATCATCTTTATGAACAGTACCTTAGGACAGAAAAAGGTGATGATCTTTAAGAATTCAGTAGAGCCCGTAACAAGGCAAACGCTCTTAGAAGAAGAGCAAAAAGGGATTATTTTGAAAAGAAATTTACCGAGACCAAAGGTAGTTCAAAGGAAACCTGGAAAATCATCGGGGAGATAATATCAAAGAAGAGCAGTTGCGAGCCTCTCTCATTAGAGGCAGATGGGACTACATTCCATGATCCTCTACAAGTGGTGGAACATTTTGCAGATTAGTTCTCTAAAATTGGTCAGACAGTGCAACAGGAAAACAAGCAGAATCCCGAATCCTTCTGCGAGTACGAATTTCAAGATGATAGAGGGGATAGATTAGCCTTTGAATTTGAGAGGTGTACCTGTGATGAACTACTTAAAATTGTTGGAAGCATGAGCTCCAATTCAGCGGGGATAGATGGAATGAATCTCTGAGCTTTCAAATCAGATTTGGTTTACCTTCTACCTTGTATTGTTCATATAATAAGTTTGTCGCTAGAAACTGGAATCTTTCCTGAAGGCCTCAAAACAGCCAAGGTTTTTCCCCTTCACAAAGGTGGCTCGAGATCTGATATTGGGAACTGGAGGCCAATCTCCATCCTTCCCCTTTTCTCAAAAGTACTTGAAAAAGTTGTTCATCGACGACTCTACCAGTATTTGACACATCAAGGTATCCTTAGTAATACTCAGTTTGCTTTCCACAAAAGTCACCCAGCTGCACATGCGGTGTTGCACCTGTGTGATTTTGTGAATCAGTGTCTTGATAGTGTAAAAATACTTCTCACTACTCTTTTATATATTGAAAAAGTATTTGATACGATCTTTCTTAGTACTTTATTAAGAATATTAAAGCTTTTAGGGGCTAAAGGGGCTTTTTTGAATTCACTTTTTTCGTTTTTATAAGGGTAGTCAATAAAGGTTGCAATCGATAATACAACTTCCAGTCCATATCTTGTGAATTGTGGTGTTCCGCAGGGTTCTGTTGCTGGGTCCGCTTTTATTTTTGGTTTATGTTCACACTATGAGATTTTATCTTCGTGATTCGTGTCTTACTTCTTTCGCAGATGACACTGCTATTTCTTTTCGTGGTGTTTCTGTGGATGATTTAATTAATAATGTAAATATGGTATTAAATTATTTAAGTCTGTTTACGTCTTTAAGTATGTTGGTGGCTAATGTAAAAAAGACAAATTTTATGGTTTTTAGTCGAATTGGTAAGCCCGTTGATCTCGGTGGACGAATATTATTTTCTGGTAATTCTCTAGAACAGGTTAAAGGAATGAGGTATCTAGGTTTTTACCTAGACTGCAATATGTCTTGGAAACGTCACAGTGGGGCATTAAAAGTTGCAAGAGGTCTTGGAATTATGCGTCGACTGAAGCCCTTCGTACCAGGTCAGGTGATGTTGCTTCTTTATCATGCGATTCTTAGCCCCTATATATCCTACGGCTGTGTGTTACGGGCTAGAATTTTTTTTGGTAATTTTAGGCGTGTACATCTCAATATTTTACTTAGCCCTCTCCTCTTTCTGATTTAATAACAACCCAATGACACTTAAAAGACAAATAACCCATTAGAGAATATTCTTGAAGTGTAAGTAAGTAATCACTTCATCCTTCTTAATTACTAAAGTGTTTAGCTAAGAAGAGTCTGGAAAGATCGAATTTTGCTTCGTGAGCCGGATTTCAAGGTGTCCGATGAAAAAAAGGGTCTTAGCGTTGTCGAATATTTATTTGCTTCTTTTCCGATTTAAAGTTCAATAATGCTTCTCCGTCGAGTAAAATTGTGTTTCAAAAAAACAAATTCCACTTCTTACACTTATTGCTCTACTTTGAGAAGGTTTTCAGCTATAAAAAATTATTAAAAATGTTTGACCTTGGTTGCCTCTCAAAACCTTTGAAGAATAAGGAAAAAAGCTACTAAAAAATTTCCTGACTCGAGATTTCCTTTCGTAATTTTATCCTGACGCAGTTTAGTTCAGTTTTCTCCTCTCCGACTACTATCCTCTGATTAAAACCATGCAAGACTTACCTCGGTTAATTAATTGATTTGTACCTATCTGTATGTTATCTAGACCTGTCTCCTTTGCCGTTTTATAGCCCCCATTGACATTATAAGACAATGAATTCGTAGGAGAATTCCCTTGAAGTGTAAGTAAGTGTTCATTACATCCACCTTAATGACTAGAATTTAATGACCCTGTTTCGATGTAGGAATAAAGTAGAGCCCTCCAAAAGAGTCGTTCTAAAGACACCATTAGTTTTGAATCACTGTTGAAAGGGTCTTGGACTCAGTAATTAAGATGTTGTTAAAGGGATATTGTCCTTTTCAGCTGCTTTTATTTTGGCCGTTACTTAGTCGGTCTTGATCATTTCGAATTCGGGATTATACAAAATAACATTGGATTTTAGGTTGTATGAATGGTTTATAAGTCTTATATAGGATCTTGGATTCAGTAATCACGTTGTTGTTAGAGATCTTGTCCTTTTCAAATTTTTTTAGCTGTTACATGATTGGTTTTGATAGTTTTGAATTTGACATATTCGAGAATAGTAGCAGATTGTAGGTTTTACATATGGTCTTACATAGAGTCTTGGATTCAGTAATCACGTTGTTGTTAGAGATCTTGTCCTTTTCAATTTTTTTTAACTGTTACATGATTGGTTTTGATAGTTTTGAATTTGACATATTCGAGAATAGTAGTGGCTTATAGGTTTTACATATGGTCTTACATAGAGTCTTGGATTCAGTAATCACGTTGTTGTTGAAGATCTTGTCCTTTTTCAGTTGTTTTTGTTTCAGTCGTTACATATTCCGTTTTGATCATTTGTATTCTGTATCACACAAAATAACATGGTAATCACCTTGTTCTTAAAGAGATCTTTTATCTTCAGACTTTTTTTTGTTTTCTTTTACCTTACATGTTCCATTTTTATAATTACAACTTTGACATTTTAGAGGATAACAAATAAATTCTACATAGGGTTTTATTAAGGGTCTTGGAGTCTGTAATTACCTTGTCAAACAGATCGTGATAACTAACTGTAAGTAAGGAGCGACCCGGCTCAATAGAAAAGTAGCTGAACACAAAAGTCAGTTACTTTTGTGAGGTGGCTTCATCAAGGTGGTTCCAAATTGTCAATTCTAAGCAACTGTATATTATATTTTTAGGTGAGTCTATTTTAGTTTTATGTAAATTTTTTAATTTTAATTTTTTGTTTTTTTTTGTCTACGCTGAAGACGCCTTGTTTGATACGGGCGAAATATTCGTTTTTTTTGTTTTTTTTTTCATTTACTGGCCATAGACCCGTTTGTCGTATTTATATTTTTTCTGTCATGGCTTGCCAGTTCGGCTTTAGATCTTTTATACGGAATAATTTCTGTTCGTTTTTAGTTTTAATGTCGCTCCTTACTTTCAGTAAAAAAAGACTTTTTTTTATTTAATTGTTAAAAGGATCTTGTCCTTTTCAGTTGATTTTGTTTTGACCGTTACGTATTCGGTTTTAATAATTTTGAATCTGAGGTTGTAGAGAATAACTTGTGATTCTGTATTAGTATTTATGGCTTTATATAGGTTTTATATAAGGTCTTAGATTCTTTAATTATGTTTTTGTTTGGTTTTGTATTTGTTATGCTTTTGTTTTTCCCCCTGGTTCAGCAAATCAGATAACTTGAATCTATCATCTTCTTGTCCTCTTTGGAATTGTCGTAAAGTTTCGTATTCGTACCCTCTTCGGAAAGCCAAGCTCCACGCCCTCTAAAATTGTGCATATTTCGCAAGAACTGTACTTTGTTCTTCGAAATTAATCATTTTACAAACTGGCTTCTTCACCTACCCTGCCAAACCCCTGGTACCCTTGTGTCCCCGGTATATTTTTCCTCTATTAGCTTTTACATAGAGAAAATTAGTGAAGCCTCTTCTATTGGAAATCCCCTGTTTTCCCCTTTAAACATAAAAAAGAGAATATATGCAAGGCACTTGGCTCTTTGCTAATTCAGCGCTAGAGAATTGTCCCTGGTTACACTTCTTGTTTTAATTTTCTTCAACTCTTACTTTTTAGCGTTTACTTTTTTTTTTTTTTTTTTTTTTTTTTTTTTTTTTTTTTTACCGAAGCTTGAATTCGTTTCTTTTAAAGCTTTAGTAATGTCTTTTTGTTCATTAAATCTGAATCTAATCTTGAAGTATATAGAACTTTGGCTTTAAAAAATGCTCGCTTTGCTGGCTTTTTGCCGCTCCTCTCCGCTGGCACCGTTTGACACCTTGAGCTTTGACCCTATAATAAGGTCAGATATTTTCCTTCTTCGATAATAGTCAATAGAAATTTTCACGGCTGCATAATCATTTTCTGAAACTGAATTGTGTTTCTAGCAGTAATAATTTAGTTATTTGATTAATTAATACGTTTCAATGGAAACAAGGGAAAAAATAAACCGATTATTTATTCATTTATTT